>NW_024081527.1:154941-159721 GCF_003009895.1 Hyaena hyaena | reverse complement strand
ATGTTTTATTTATTTCTAGGAGAGAGAGAGAGACAGCGTGAGCAGGGGAGGGTCAGAGAGAGAGGGAGTCACAGACTGAAGGAGGCTCCAGGCTCTGAGCTGGCAGTCAGCACAGAGCCCGACGCGGGGCTCGAACCCACAAACCGCGAGATCATGACCTAAGCGAAAGTCGGACGCTTAACCGACTAAGCCACCCAGGTGCCCCTATAATTATTGTTTTTGTGCCTAAAAGGTTTGTCTATAAAAATGTATTCATCTATGGAGCTATACCAGATTTCTTTTGTTTGGTATTTACCTTGTATATCCTTTCGTATCTTTTTACTTTTATATTCTCAATCTGTGTTTTTCAGCTTTAAACATTTCCCTTATAAATAGCATAAAGAAATATTTTTTAAAAAACCCTCAGTTTAGCATCCTTGTCTTTTTTTTTAATGTTTTATTCATTTCTGAGACAGAGAGAGAGAGAGACAGTGTGAGCAGGGGAGGGTCAGAGAGAGAAGGAGACACAGAATCTGAAACAGGCTCCAGGCTCTGAGCTGGCTGTCAGCACTGATCCCGACGCAGGGCTCGAACCCACAAACAGCAAGATCATGACCTGAGCCGAAGTCGGACACTTAACTGACTGAGCCACTTAGGAGCCCCAGCATCCTTGTCTTTTAACTGAAGCAGTTAATCTGCTTATATTTGATGTAATTTCAGAATATTTAGATTTATTTTTATTGTCGTCTACATCTTCCATTTGTCCTACCTTTTCCACACTAGCATTCTGTATCTGATAATTTAAGAATTTGAAGTGTTTTGGTTCTGATTGCGTTAGCTTTTGTTTCTGCTGGCTCTTACTCATTGCTTTGACTCCTTGTTAGTAATTTTGACCCTTACATTCTTGACTTTTGCTTGAAAAAATACCCATTTAGATTGTTTGTATCCTAGAGTGAAAGAGACAATTTCTTACAAAGGATTTGCATTTGCCTTTGTTAGACACCTGTGGCATTACCAATCCAGGACCACTTTAAATAAAATTGACTTCAGGTTTTATTTAGGCTGCTTCAAAAGTGAAAATTTGTTGTGCAAACTTGTGGGAGGATAGTTTGTGATTATAAATTCTCAGGGTATAATTTACCCCATTCTACTCACTGCCAAGTTTTGAGACTGCTAGCTTTCCATGCAATCTTTTCAGAGGGGTGGTGGAAATGGGTAGTTTATTTTAGTTCCCTCTTTCACTGAGTTTCTGTTTTGGGCACCAGTTTTATGATGGTTCTAAAATAACACACTCCAACGTGGGTGGTCCCAGGGTTTGTTTTGTGTTTCCAGAGTACAAAAAATCTGTGCTCAGGTTCATTGGGTTCAGCAAATGCTCTGAGGGTAGAGTTGCTTCAGTAATGCCTTTCTAGGTATTCCTTATTCTTTTGATTTCATATGGATGTATTCAAGATGTTGTTATATTATATCCAGATTTTTAGTCACTTCCAGGAAGGGTTGGTGCTGATACTTAGTCTGATATGGTGCCAGAAATTCAATTATCTTTTTTGAATTAGAATTATACAGCAAAATCCTCACTTTTGGTAAAGGTTTGCTCATCAGTTATAGATTTGTAGAGGGTCATCTTGGTAGGCAGAACTTATATAATCATTGACTCCCTTCATTCCTTGAACTTCCAGGTATAGCTGGCAAAGGAAGGAAAGGCAAGGGTAATTTAAAAAGAGATGAAATATAATTCCATAGATTTTGAGAGGACAGTGTGGAGAGGAAACTATCAACCCTCTGCTTAATAAGTATTAAATCATTTATGCTAGTCCTTCACCTATGCTATCTCAATATAATACTCTTGTAAGACAGACATAATTATGGATTATTTTACAGATGACACAGCAGCTAATATTAGTGTTTACTGTGTGTTAGTAACTTAACATGAATTTTTTTTTTCAACTAGCGCCATTTTATAGATGAGGAGACAGAGGTTTAGAGAATTACTTGCTCAGTGTCACTCAGTCATGAGCCAAATACCTAGAAAGTCCTTTTAGATAATGGTATTTGTACTCTTCAGAATCTCACCTGCTTTGTCTCCTCATGTCTTCAACTGAATAGTCCTAAAGTATTAACAACAACTAATGCCTATTATGCACCAGACACTCTTCTAATGGCTTTATGTGTGTTACTCATTTAATCCTAACCACAAACCTATAGAGTGGGTCTTATCATCATCTTCATTCTAAAAATAAGGAAATTGGAGCTTAGAGAGTTTAAGTAACTTCCTTCAGGTCATACAACTAATAAACGAGGAAGCGAGGATTTGAGCTCGGGTGGTCTGTGTCCATTGTCTGTGTTCTCGATTACCATGCTGTACTGCCTCTCAAAACGTGACCCCAGGCTTTGAGAATGGAAAGGAGATTTTGCTTTCCAAGAGCATCAGTATCTCTTGTGAACTAGTAGCCCAAACATATTCACCAGAATCAGGGTGTGTAAGTGAGAGGATAAGGAAAAGGACTAGTATCATGTTTTAGAGCTCTTGGTTTGAAAGTGAATTATGGAATAGGAAGGCCATCTGCCACTGCCAAGATTGATAACCAGTGAGGAAACTGTTGTGTTGGGGAGAACAAGTGCACAGAAATGAAGAGATCATTGGAGAAAAACAGCTCTCCTGAGATCCACTGTCAATTTCTTCTTGTACTTACATTTAGCCAGTTGGAAATTATCCAGTGAATCAGGGAGGAGTTCTTGGGACTCTGGGGTATGTTACTAATCTTAGAAATAGCATTCATAAGCTCCTCTTTCATTCACTGAGAGTAAGGGCCCAACGGATTACCAATGGGTTAAAATATTTTGCAATCCTTTTATGACACCGTTAAATATAAGTGGTTCTCTTTGCCTGGCTTAAATACTCATTTACTTTGTGAGAGTGAGCAAATAGGAATTTTAGCATTCATGCTTTAAATTATTCTGGTGAGGCTCCAGGCTCTGAGCTGGCAGTCAGCACAGAGCCCGACGCGGGGCTCGAACCCACGAACCGCGAGATCATGACCTAAGCGAAAGTCGGACCCTTAACCAACTAAGCCACCCAGGCGCCCCAGAACATCCACTTTTTCAAAATTCATCAAGCTGCAGTTACAATTTATGAGCTTCTTTCATGTATATATTTTAAAAACTAAAACAATGTGATAGTTGCTAGAAAGCCAGTTCTCATTTTTCCTGGAATATTCTGAAATTTTCGCAAGGTTCTGTAAAATAAACCTCTGCTATCAAAAGACAATGGAAAAAAAAATAAATTATTCTGGTGAAATTTTATACCAAAGGAAGACAGATAATCACTTGCTCTAAATAAAAATTTATTTCTCCCCCCAAAATAAACCCAAACCTTGAACCATAGAGTCCTTTTCTAGAGGAAACTTTCTGAAAGAGGAATTTTTCTTCCATAATTGGCACTTTCATTTAGCCTTCCAGTAGGTGTGATTAAGATATGGGGGATCTCAACTTGATCCTGAGCTGGGGTTTGACTATGTGTGGATATGTCTGGGAGATGCATGGGACAGCACTTGAAGGCTATGTGAAAGGGGCTCTGGGGAGCTACTCAGGGGAAGAACTCATGGTAAAGAAAGGAGAAGCCAGGGGTGCCTGACCCAGTGATAGAGTTAATCTGGTTCCTGTGGGGGAGCACATTGCCTATAAAAGTCAAAACACAAACAAAACCTAAAATTCTTTTTTTCTCTCAATTTCTATTATCTCTTTATTACATTTTTATTTTAATTTCAGGATTGTTAACATACAGCATTGCATTAGTTTTAAGTGTACAATATAGTGAAAAACCTAATGTTCTGTATGGCTCAGTCACACAAACATCACTAAGTTAGAACTTTTGAATAGGTTGTAATATCAGCGTTCGTCAACATCAGGCAGATGTTCGGCATTGTCCAGGTCCCACTGCACGTCTCTGGTTCCTCTGGTGGCAGAAGAGCAGCAGTGTGGTCTGGCAGAGACTGCAAGCCTAGTGGCATGGCAGTCATGCCTGGTGACATGGCAGTTGTGCCTGATAATATAGAAGTCGTGCCTGGTGACAGGAAGGTTGCGCCTGGTGACATAGAAGTACCCAGCAGAGGCCAGAGAGAACCACAGCAGATGCTCACATTATTCATGAGTGCACCTGACTTTGGGGAGCACTTGTACTTCCAAAAGCACTTGAGAAATTTTAGAGGTTGTTGAGGTCCTGCCGGCTGGATGCAAGGACCAGTAGAATTTGAGTTCTAATGGTTGGTGTGATTCCGTTTATATTCACAGGTTGAGGCCTGGGGAAACTCGGGTTGCAGTCTTATTTCACAAGAGAATTTTCAGTACAACTAGAGGCCACCAAACAGATATAGTCAAGCTGCTGAGCATATGGATGCCATAGGACTTGGTATCCTTACAGAGCCCTCTAAATGGGCAAAGGTGATCAAAAGGCACAAACTTCCTAGGCGTCTGGGTGGCTCAGTCGGTTGAGCATCTGACTTTGGCTCAGGTCATGATCTCATGGTTCATGAATTCAAGCCCCACATCGGGCTCTGTGCTGACAGCTCAGAGCCTGGAGCTGCTTTGGATTCTGTGTGTCTCTCTGTCCCTGCCCTACTTGTACTCTGTCTCTCTCTCTCAAAAATAAATTAAAATTTTTTTTTAAATTTTTTTTAATGTTTTATTTATTTCTAGGAGAGAGAGAGACAGTGTGAGCAGGGGAGGGTCAGAGAGAGAGGGAGTCACAGACTGAAACAGGCTCCAGGCTCCGAGCTGGCAGTCAGCACAGAGCCCGACGCGG
>NW_024081527.1:0-151275 GCF_003009895.1 Hyaena hyaena | reverse complement strand
TGTTTTATTTATTTCTAGGAGAGAGAGAGAGAGACAGCGTGAACAGGGGAGGGTCAGAGAGAGAGGGAGTCACAGACTGAAACAGGCTCCAGGCTCCGAGCTGGCAGTCAGCACAGAGCCCGACGCGGGGCTCGAACCCACAAACCGCGAGATCATGACCTAAGCGAAAGTCGGACGCTTAACCAACTAAGCCACCCAGGAGCCCCAAAAATTTTTTTAAAAAAGGTACAAACTTCCAGTTATGAAATAAGCAAGTTCTGGGATGTTATGTACAGCATGGTGCCTGTAGTCCACAATACAGATGGTATATTAGAAAGCTGCTGTTTACTTAAAAAGAAAAAAGTGCCTTGCTGTCTCAGTTGGTAGCACATCCAACTCTTGATCTTGGGGTCATGAGTTTGAGCCCCATGTTGGACATAGAGATTTCTTTAAAAAAAAAAGAAAGAAAGAAAAGAAAGTTGTGAAGAGAGTAGATCTTAAAAGTTCTCATTATTAAAAAAATATTTGTAACTATGTAGGTTGATAAGTGTTAACTAAACTTATGGTGGTAATTATTTTGCAATATATACATAAATCAGATTATTATGTTGCACACCTAAAACTAATACAATGTTATATGTCAGTTATATCTTAATAGAACAGGGGAAAAAAGGGCTTTCTAAGCATGCATTAATTGACTCATCACTGTTTTGAAGCTTAGCATTGTTATATATATTCTTAGGGTTTGTGAAAATAGAATCAGAATATATGAGTAAATTAAAGACTATGTTAGTGATTCTGTAATATTTAGATTTTATTACTTCTCATATTGAGTAGAGAAGGCTTTGAGGAAGAATGTCTAATGGTCAACAGTCAGAAAAACAATTAATCGGGAGCCTGGGTGGCTCAGTGAGTCGAGAGTACAACTCCTGATTTGGGCTTAGGTCATGATCTCAGAGTGGTGGGATTGAGCCCTGCATGAGCCTCTGTGCTGAGTGTGGAGCCTGCTTAACATTCTCTCTCTCTCTCTCTCTCTCTCTCTCTCTCTTTCTGTCACTCTCCTCAACTCGTGCTCTCTCTCTCCGTCTCTCTAAATAAAAAATAGAAAGGAAAAAGAAGTAGTAGTTTTAAAATTTCCATTGATGAAATCGATGGTGCTTTTCTTTAAGACATTTTTTTATGTTTATTTTTGAGAGAGACAGAGAGACAGAGAGTGAGCAGGGAATGGGCAGAGAGAGAGGGAGACACAGAATCTGAAGCAAGCTCCAGGATCTGAGCTGTCAGCACAGAGCCTGACTTCGGGTTCAAACCCACAGACTGTGAGATCATGATCTGAGCTGAAGTAGGACACTTAACCAACTGAGCCACCCAGCCGCCCCTCTAATACCTATTTATTTGATAGTGCATTCCTTAATTGAGTAATTGCTTAATAAGTATTTATTACATAAATTTTAACAAATTTATTTTCTGATAAGGCCAATGGGCCTCAGAAAGTTGAATTCACCACTTTCCTAATAAAGTGTTTAAAAATATTTTTAATGTTTATTTTTGAGAGAGACAGAGACAGACAGACAGATTATGAGTGGGGGAGGGGCAGAGAGAGAGGGAGACACAGAATCTGAAGCAGGCTCCAGGATCTGAGCTGTCAGCACAGAGCCCGACCTGGGGCTTGAACTCACAGACGGCAAGATCACGACCTGAGCTGATGTTGGATGCTCCACTGACTGAGCCATCAATTTACCACTTTCAGGTCACCTAACAATGGTGAAGTTTAAAAACAAATTAAGAGGGGTGCCTGAGTGGCTCAGTAGGTTAATCATCCAACCTGAGCTTAGCTCATGATATCACAGTTTGTAAGTTCAAGCCCTGCATCAGGCTCTGTGCTGACAGCTTGGAGCCTAGAGCCTGCTTTGTATTGTGTGTCTCCCCCTCTCTTGGCTCCTTCCCTACTCACACTCTCTGTCTCTCTCTCTCTCAAAAATAAATAAAAATTAAAAAATAATAAAAAATAAAAGGAAATTAAGAAGACTAAGTGTGAGATCAGAAAAAACCACGAATGTGTCAAAGACTGCAAAAACGTGACATTTTTGTTAATCTCTCTTCATATTCTTTCTTTTTAAAAATTTTTAATGTTTATTTTTGAGAGAGAAAGAGAGAGAGAGAGAGAGAGAGCTTGAGCAGGGGAGGGGCAGAGAGAGTGGGAGACACAGAATACGAAGCAAGCTCCAGGCTCTGAGCTGTCAGCATAGAGTCCAACACAGGTCTCAAACTCATAAAACCCAAGATCATGATCTTACCCAAAGTCAGAGGTTACTCGACTGAACCACCCAGGTGCCCCTTCCATATTTTTGTTGTACATCTCTTGCTACTACAGAAACAAAAGCTCTGTAGGTGTGGTATAAACTTTTCTTAGTTATTAGTCTTTGTTAGTGAAATTAGAGCATGTCTGATTTCTATTTAATTTGATTTGATTTGAGCTTTGTATAATTACCCAGAGAAATTCTTGTGAGAATAGACAGGAAGCTCTGGGTGGTCCAGAGGTGACCATTTCTCCTGAGAGAAAAAGGGGGGCAGGGAGGAAGGCCGCAGTCAATTTTAATGAAGACTGTGGGCAGGATTGGGTTAATTCTGGTCCCATCAAGCACTGTAAATTTTTATTTCATTACCATTTGTTTTAATGACTGAAATAATAGAAATAGAAATTTTATGACAAAATGAAATTTACCTGTTGACTATTTTGGTGGAAAATGGAGAATAGACTGCTAATTTAGGAGACTCTGTCTTCCTTATTATAAATCATTACAGTAACTTTATAGTCCTATTAGCATTTATGAAGTAGTTACAATGCTAGGATCTATAGCATGATGATTTGAGAACTTGTGTTAAGTAAAGGATGGGTCTGAACTCCGTGCCCTTAAAAAATGTCACAGCAATACTCTGTAATTTTCCTTTTTTTAATTGTTTTGCTTGTTTTAGACTAGTAATTGCAATATTGAAATGTTCTTGTATTGCATTACCATACTGATAGTGCTGATTGAAAGCTATGTTGGGAGTTTTGGGAATGGTTTGGTAGAGGGAATGTGCTTTTCATTTTTCTCCTTTATTCGACACAGATTTTTTGGGAAAAGCTCAAAAAATTACCTACTTTGGTTTCTTTTATTTCTTTTTAAAAAACTTTTTAAACATTTATTCATTTTTGAAAGACAGACAGAGTGCGAATGGGGGAAGGGCAGAGAGAGAGGGAGACACAGAATCCAAAGCAGGCTCCAGGCTCTGAACTGTCAGCACAGAGCCTGACGTGGGACTCGAACCCACAAACTGTGAGATCATGACCTAAGCCAAAATCGGACGCTTAACCAAGTAAGCCACCCAGGCTCCCCACTACTTGGGTTTCCTTAATGTCTATAATCCTCTTTATTTGAAAAATCTATGAGATGTCTGTACAACTGTAAATTGTATTTTATCAGCCTTTATGTCCTGAATTAGAAGGCGCTTCTGCATCTTTTTTTGGTTTCTCTGTTCCTGCATTTCATAGTCTTAAGCACTTGCTCCTTTATTTAAACAAACAAATAAATGCAATTAAACAAAAAAATTTTCCCCTAATTTTCAAAGTATTACATACATGCTTATGAACATTACAGTGAAACACATCACCTGTAGTGCCATTTCCCAGGGATAACAGCGATGACTTTGATTTCTTTCTTTCTAGATGGATGTGGATGTACAGCCTTTGGTTTTGTTTTTAAATATTGGTATTGTGAGAGGTCTGTGAGCAGGTACTGGCTCCCCACTGGTTCAGTGTTATTTTATTAGAAATGGGTCTTACTTTTCATTGACCTACTCAGAGAAGTGGAGTCTAATTATAGACTTGTCTCCTTTATGTTTAGGAAGATAAACCTGATCTAATAATAGAAATCGAAACATTCCTTTAGCCAAGTCATGCTGATACATAAAAGTTTTCTTTAATTTATTTACTGAAAGCAGAGCATTATAAACTAAAACATGTTCATAATGACTAATGGTCTTTTCCTAAGGCAAGATAATCACAACAGTATTCTTAAGGAAATTCTCTGTATAACTGGGGTCAAGCTCATATATAGTTTTGTGTCTGTGTTTTCACTCAGCATTGCATTACCAGCATTTTTCATGTCACTAAGTGTTTTACAAAACATTATTTTTAATGGCTTCATGAAATTTCATTGGATTGGGGATACCATCATTTACTTAACTACTTCCCTATTTTTGGATGTTTTGGTTGTTTCTATGTTTAGAAAAATTTTTTTTTTGCTTTTATAACACTGTGGGGAAAATACTTGTGTATAAACCTTTGACCTTATTTAAGACTATTTCCTTGACAATATGTGCTTTAAGGATCTAATAACTTCTTAATTGGTCCCCATAACTTCAGAGTCTATTCCCTGCCTACTGCTGCAAGACACATTTTCCTCAGACATCAGTCATGTCATCCATTCCATGCTCATCAGCCGTCAAGGACTACTTATTGCCTCCAGGGAGAAACCTGTGGATTCTTTAGCTTGGAGATTGGAGTACTTGACAATCTTGTTCCTTCCAATTTTTATAACCTATATGCCCTAAATAACTAGCCTCTTTGGGATGGCTCTGCTCTCCAGCAGCACCCACCATGGGGACTTTCACTAATTACTTTATTTTATTTATTTCTAATGTTTGTTTATTTTTGAGAGAGAGAGAGACAGAGTCCATGTGGGGAGGGGAAGAGAGAGGAAGACACAGAAGCTGAAGCAGGCTCCAGGCTCCAAGCTGTCAGCACAGAGCCTGTTGCTGGGCTTGGGGCTTGCAGCCACTAACCTTGAGATCATGACCTGAGCTGACATTGGGTGACTGAGCCACCCAGCTGTCCCTCACTAATTATTTTTAACTCTCTCTCTCTCCCTCCCTGTCCCAAACCAAGCATAAATTATAGCTCCAACAGCTCCAATCATGTATAGGTTACTTTGCCTGTCACAAATTATTTAGTTTATCCTCAAATATCTCAGTTCTCTCCCCAAAGATTCTTTTCTTCCAGTAAATCTCCTGCTGCCATCCCCAGCTTTTCTGGTTACACCAGGACTCACGTGTGTGTGCATGTCCATGTATAAATGCAGTGTGAAAAGTCTGAAAGGGTACATGCCAAACTTCGCCTATGAGAAAAGGCTCCGGAATAGAATCTATTGATGGGATTAAGGGCAACTTTCACTTTTTTACTCTGTATACTTCTGTACGGTTTCCAAAATTTTTACAAATAGTCATTTATTTTTAACTTAAAAACAAAAACATTGTATATAATTGTTAAAAAAAAAAAAGCTTGCAGGGTTATAAGCGCTAATGGAGGTAGGGTTTATGAAATTGCTTTCTAAAGTTTTAAAGCTCAGGGCAAGTGCTAATGTGGCTCCATCCCTGGCTTTGTTCTGATCACCGAGGAAGCACTCTGCACACACTTCAACTCCTACCCACCTTCCAAAGCCCAGTTCAGTCTTCAGGAAAGCCTCCCTTGATTGCTGAACCCCACAGTTGTTTCTACTCATTTAAAGTCCTATGACACGGACTTCCTTGCTCTTCAGTCTGGGGGCATATGATGAAGGATAAAGAAAAGTATGTTTAGCAGCAATCAAAACCATGAAAAATGGTTCAGAATAGCTCTCTGTTCATGTTACTCTTTTCTACTATTTTTTTGTGCTTCGTATAGGAAGGTTATTTATTATTGGTTTTTGTATTTAGTGAGGGGCAATGATTGTGAGTGCACTGCCTTCTATGTGATGTCACAAGTAAATGTCACAAGTCCCCTTTTGGAATTTCTTCATCCAGAATATGAAGACATTGAATATTAGGAATCTAATATTCAATGTAAATGTAAATTTAATATATAAAGTCCCTGAGTATTAGTAAATTTGTAAAGAAAGGTTTTGAGAAAAAAATTCAACAACAACCACACATATATACACTAAGATTGATAATTTAATTTTGGCTGAATAAAAGAATATATGGACTGCTTAAAAATAGGATAGGTAGAGTAGGACTGACTTTCTGAGATACGGGAAAGCAGATACTGTAAGAAGGAAGCTGTATGGCATAATATGTCCTGCAGAGGACTCATGTAAACTATGACATTTGGTCAATAAATGAGCTGGCCTCAACTGTGCTTCTTAAAAGATCTTTTGGCAACAGTCAGTGGTGTTATAATAGTGTTGTATGTTGACAGGTGGTAGCTACACTGTGGTGATCATAGCATAATGTATAGAGTTGTTGAATCACCATATTGTACAACTGAAACTACTGTTATAATGTTGTGTGTCAACAGTACTTCAAATGAAAAAAAAATCATTATGCTGAATAAAAGAGGCCAGAAATGTAAAATGTAAAAAAAAATAGAGAAAGAAAAGAAAAAGAAAGAAATCTTGTGTTATTAAAGGTGGGGCAAGGTGGAGACCAGTCACTGTAATTTTTTTTTAAGGTTATTTATTTATTTTGAGACAGACAGGGTGCAAAAGGGGGAGGGGTAGAGAGAGAATCCTATGCAGGCTTTGCACTGCCCAACACGTGGCTTGATCCCACAAACCATGAGATCATGACCTAAGCCAAAATCAAGAGTCAGACACTCAACCAACTGAGATACCCAGGTGTCCCTTGTCACTGTAATTCTAAACAAACTGTTCCTGACAGTGTGGCTCTGTGAGTCTGTCTTAATTTGAAAGGCAGCCTTATGTAAAGGGGACCATAAGTTGGTTGGAGAGGAAAAGTAGAAACTGTCTGCTTTCACCAGTAGTTTAATCAGCTTTACTTTTGAGTTTAGATTGAGAATTTTCATTAATAGTAATTCATGCTAATAATAACTACGGTATCAGGAGCACTTAATATGTGCCAGACACTGGGCTAAGCACTTCACCTAGATTGACTGTTAAATCCTCACTGCAATCCTATAGGGTAGAAACTATTACCATTCCCATTGTACAGATGAAGAAAAGGAGCTTAAGGAGGTTGAATGACTTATTTGAGTTTTCACAGCCAGCCAAGGGCTCTGACTGGGCAACTGGAGACTGCATTCTAACCTCTGCCATGACCAGCATGGAACCTGTCTTTGCAGACTAAATAATCAAGATGCAAGAGTGTTACAAGGGCGCCTTGGTGGCTTAGTCGGTTAAGCGTCCGACTTTCGCTTAGGTCATGATCTCGCGGTTCGTGGGTTCGAGCCCCGCGTCGGGCTCTGTGCTGACGGCCAGCTCGGAGCCTGGAGCCTGTTTCAGAGTCTGTCACTCCCTCTCTCTCTGACCCTCCCCTGCTCATGCTGTCTCTCTCTCTCCTAGAAATAAATAAAAAAATTAAAAAAAAAAAAAGAGTGTTACACTGTTACAAGCTAAATTGTGTTCCCTTCCAATTCACAGGTTGAAGTCGTATGCCTCGTACCTAAGAATGTGACTTGGAAATAGCATCTTTTAGAGGTAACCAAATTAAAATGAGATAATTACAGTGGAGTCTAATCCAGCATTACTGTTGTCTTTATCAAAACAAAGGAAATGTGGACACACAGACTTGCATAGACGTAAGACGATGTGAAGAGACATAGGGAGAAAACGGCCATCTGCCTCCCAAGGAAGAGACACTCAGAACAGATCCTTCCCTCACAGCCCTTAGAAGGAAGTAAACTGCGAACACTTTGATTTTGGTCTTCTAGTTTCCAGAAAAAGATGCAATAAATTTCTGTTGTTTAACCACTCAGTCTTTGTGTGACATGTTATTATGACAACCCTTGCAACCTGGTATAGGGGCTAAGACATCTTTTGTATGGACTAGTCAGTCCTACAAGAAGATAAGGTCCCCAATGCTATTTTAGTGGGCCTGAGCAGACTCCTTATTTTCCTTGTAGGTAGAGAATAATTAAATGGAAGTAACAGATTTTTCTTTTCAAGAATTTTGAACAAATCAAAAATAAAGGTAGTCCAGGGATTTGGTGTTAATGGTGTAAGCACCTTGAACAGCTAATTCATGGCAAGTAAGATTTGATGGTACACAGTAGAATTAAATTGTCTTCTGTGCTTTCAAATAAATGACTTCTTTAACATAAGACATTATTATCCAAAATGAATTTTCAACTCAATCCAAACACTTAATGACGGTAGTAACAATGGTAGAATCATTTGTCCTTAAGGACATTTGGACACCCTTGGGGAAGAAAGAAATTAGACTGAGCTGAAGTGTTTTAATCACAATTAAAGATGTATCCAATGATTCTTGGTTCAGACTGCATCAGACGAACAGTTATTTTGGCATAAATAATTTAGTGAAAAATTTGGTAGGATAATAAAAAAAGCCATTTTAATTTTTCCAGGCAGATGAATTTTAAAAAATTTCTTTGTAAGAGACTTTTTGCATTATAAGTCATTTGCTCATATTCTTTGTGTATAAATAATTTATTTGCATACTAACAAAGGGAGTAATTTATTCTTCCTAAATATCTCGCCCTTCTCCCATAGCACTGGACATCATGTTCACACGACTCTGTTGAGAAAGTCAGTCAATTGTGTAACTGTCTTCCTGACAAGGTGGGTGCTTAGAGAGCTCACTTGATTTCTTAATGTTTCCTTGGAAGCCCTTATTTGATATTTACTTAATTCTGCGTATCTAGAGGGGCTTCTGCAAGCAAAAGCTTTCCAGAAAATCAGCTGTTTCTTTCTTTGATAAATGCTTATTGTTTGTAAATGAAATTCATAGGTGAAAACAATTCCTAAAAAAACTATATACTATTAATTAGATATGTTTTCTTCATAGGAAACCAGTGATCAGGAGGTATTTGTTCCTTGGTTGTGACTTGAAAACACAGGATATATTTAACTGCAATATTGATCATCACATTTGAGTAGGAAATAGTATACAAGATATTTCATTGCATATGGTAAGTGTATCAGACATCTCTTTTGCACCACCTCAGATGCTCTGGCTTTGCCTGTCTTGTTCAATCTCTGGACAGCTCCCACTGCAGTTGCTGGGTGGTGACTGACTTAGTATGGCTCCAGGATCTAATGATGGATAATTTATCTCTCTTTGTACCCCTTGATGGACTGTTCTGAGGAAAGCTCTCTGGATAGCTTATCCCAGGAGACTGGCTTTTTGTGAAGGGACTAATTTTGTAAGACAGTATCTTGTGTTTGCTTCCCAGTCTTACCTGCCTCAGCTCTCTTTTCCATTATCACCTTGGCCTGGGGTTCCACCTCCTAATGAAGCCCAGAATTGGTAGGGGTGGTGCCTGGAAAAAAAGCAACCAACATATCAAAGTTTATTTCACTGAAGTAAGGGGTCTACCAGATGAATCGAAGAGAAGTTGCATTTCCAAAAGGCTGTTTTAATAAGGGAAGAGGAACGGTGAATGATTCAGGGTAAGGCGGGTTCAGACTGGAGGCCCGAAGCCCATCTTTCCTCAGAGACACAGTGTACTTCTGGGTAAGTCATGGTTGTCTTCTCTAAGTACCTTCCGTGTTAGAAAAACCACTATGGCCTTCATTCTTCCTTGAGAAGAAAACAGAAATGTTTCTCTAATGTCTTTTCAATTTCACTGAATTTGTGATCGATGTGTATATGGGACTTCAAAGACTGAAAATATGAAGCTTCTCTGTTAAAAGGTCAAAAGGAAATTATTATTATTATTTTCACCACTCTCTTACTTTTAGTAACTGGGAATTGTTAGGAATTTCATAGTAACTAAGGGAAAATTGTTTAACACGTTCAAGATGTTAAAAAAAAAAGAAAGATACACAGCATCTGTTGTATGTTTTAGTGCATGTTGGTACCCAGGCCAAGACCTTTGTGCTCTTGGGAAGAAATGTAGACATTATTATTACTTTTATTGCCATAACTGTTATTAATAATAAAGAACATTGTTACAGAAATGAAAGTAAGGAGGCACCAGCTATGCTGACCTGTATGAAACCTCTTGCAGTTTAATGAAAAAAGACAAGAAGAGATAACATTTAGAGTATTACCTATTTTTGTGTGTGTATATGAAATTGGGGTCAAGTAACTACATTTGCAGGTAACATCTTTAAGGACTGTGTAATCAATCAAATCCATAGTAAATGAGGAAAATTATAATTTTGTATAATTTGGCAACTGAAAAGTATGAAAAGGAAAGCTGTGGTAGGGAGCTTTAAAAAAATCCTGAAAGGTCGGCTTTTATCAAGATACATGTGGGGGAGGTTTAGTATAAATCAACTGATCAGATCATGAGTCATCTTCAGGGATGTTACTGGAAGTGGCTATTTGGATGTTACCATCACTGGAGGTAATGCTTGATCTTTTCACTGACCATAAAGATGTTTCAAAAGCAGTGACATATGCTGCACTCAGTAGAGCCCACCAAGGCCACTGCAGCAACGGCGTATTTAAGCATTTAGAAAGACATAACGTTCATCCTGCCTTTACTTCTGCTATAAGGGCAGACACGAAGAAACATTCATTTTGGCTAACATAAAGTCATTACAAATGAGCAGTGGAGTGTAAAGCAAGCCATCAGTCCCTATCAGTGGGAAAATGAAGAGAAGCGTGGTGCTTCCTGTTGGTGGATGTGGAAAGAACAGGATTCACACATGTATCCATCGCCGTCATTTGTAGACTGGCAGGAATCTTGGACTGGCACAGCTGACCTGGGGTGGGGGTGGGGATTGTGCTCCCAAGATGCATCAGTGTGGGGTGCTCTAATTGCCAAATGTGGAGCAGAGAACAAGTGTAAGCAATATGTAGGTAACACTAACAGGTTTCAGGTTCAGGTAGAGGAGAAAAAATAATAGAGGAAATAAAATATAAAGGCTGATCATCCAATCCAGATTCCTTTTCAGTAAAGAAATCCCTCTCATTGTGTCTTGAAAAAAAAGCACAGTCAATAGTATAGAGCAGGGGGACCCAAATGTCAGTCTGGGGATTGACTGCATCAGAATTTCCCAAGGAGCCTTAGAAATACACCACCCAGAGGTTCTGATTCACTAATCTGAAGTAGGACTTGGGATTCTGTATTGCAAAAAAATCTCTCCAAGGGCTACCTCTAGGCCCATTATGGGGCTTACACTCACAACCCAAAGTCATGTTTGGGAATTCCTGAACTTTAAGTACCAACAGTAACACTGAGCTCATTACTATTTCGTTCCTGGTTAGCTGATGTGATTATAAGTTGCTATCTTATTTCAGTCCAAAATCTGCATCTTCAAAATTTTTACCCATTTTTTAATTCTTCCTGGAATTTTTGGAGTAATTTAAAAGTTTTGGGTCAAGTTGGAGAACTCGAATTTGTGATGGATCATGTCATCATAGTTTTACAATCTTAACCAGCAGCAAGGTAATATGGGAGCAGAGAATGTGAATGATGGATCGACTCGGATCTGGGGATTGGAAGATCAGCGAACTGAAGAATTTTAGGATGTTGGAAAGGGTGAAGTTGAAATGACCATTCATTGATGGGGAGACTGTTGAGGCCTTCAGAGCAAGTGTAGACTGGAGTATAGGGAACTGCCAAAGGACTAAGAGGTCGAAGGGTAGACTAGGCTGATGGGGGAGATTCAGTATAGGCTGGGCCGGTAGTTAACTATTCTGTCACTGATTTCCCAGGCCTGGGTGCAGCAGGTTCTCAATAGGTGTTTATTGACTGACTGACAATGGCAAAAGGCAGACTGAGTAGAGAGGTGAGGATGGAAGAAGAAAATGAGGAGATTGTATCAGAAAATAATTGACTAGGAATCTTACAGGTGAATAGTTCTTAGCGATGAGAAAACCCAAGTTGGGGCTAACATGTGATGGAGTTGAAAGTGACAGCTGTTAAGAAAGGTTGTGGTCATCATCATGTGTGATTCTGTTATTGAGAATTATGGCCTAAGACTGGGGAGTGTAACTGTGACTCAGATTTGAGCAAAGTGTTTGGAGATGATACAGACATGAAATAGAAATGACAGAGAGGATGCAGAGAACATGAAGTGTGAGGTCCTGGCTCTGTCTTAAGGGTGAATTTGGGGAAGTCCCACATCCATTCTGGACTTCTGTATTCTTTTGAGTTAATAACATCTTTTCTACCTCTCTTTAAGAGTTGTTGGAAGCTTATATGGGATACAGTGATAGATTTGTAAAAGTCATTTTGAAAGGTTAGATAACCTCTAAGGGCTGTCCTAGTTTTGAGATTACACAACACAACTATTCTAATTATTACAACATGTCAATGTTATGATATGTCATAAAATATGCATGTATGATAAAGCTACCATTGCACTTGAAAGAAAAATATCTAAAACCAGTACTCTAGCACAGGTAGCCAAACAACAATTAAGCTAAATGACTTCTATCTCTGAAATTAATAGATCAAGTTTGAGGAAGATGATTCCAATATTTCTTTTTCTTTCATTGAGCACATACTGGCACTTTTTGAAAGATCCATAAAATTGGATCTTGGACATGAATCTCTGGCTGCTGTTGCTGTAAATGTACCTTCCACAATTTGATTTTCTGTAATATCCTTTACTTAGGTAAAAATATGTTGCAACTAAATGCTGCTTTGATGCTGATATTTCATTTTCAATTTTATTGCAATTAGTTATAATTCTGTAACTCTAACTTATGAGTTCTAGTGAGTAAGCAGTTTCCTATAATGTTTTTCACATCTCTCTCTCTTTTTTTTTTTAAAAGTAAGCTCTATGCCCATTATGGGGCTTACACTCACGACCCAAAATCAAGAGTTGCATGCTCTACTGACTCAGCCAGCCAGGTGCCTCTACGTATTTCTTGAACCATGGCTCCTCTTTTGACTTTGAATACTCAAAACTCAGCACCCAATGTAGGAGGAAGATTGCAGTTGCAAAGATGAGTCTATACAGTTCTTACATTGGCTTTACTTTCTACATTGTTGTTTCTGCTGTGGAGTACAATCTCAAAGTCTCACATATGTCCAAAGTTGGATTCAGGTGTGGTTTCTATTCAGTGGTCTCTTGTCCCTCATTTCTAATAGTGTTTGTAGCTTGTTTGTTAGGAGGTTCAAAAGCTTAAAATATGTTCTTTTGGTAAAGGAAGGGGATATTCCCAGATTCATAGTGTTCTTCCTTGAAGTGTACTTGAGAGAAACCAAAAGTCCATTTCCAGGAGCCTAGTCTATGGCAGAGGCATTATTTATGGCTTAAGAACATCATAAATACTGTAGGTTCTTTATTTAAACCTTTCCTGAATGGTGTTGGTTCTAAGAAGCTAGAGGCCAGAGGTGAAGAGAGGAAAAACATTCTTCTGAGAAAGATGAGGTCACTGTTCCGACATTTGGAAGGGCTTTTTAAAAAATCAGTTTATAACTAATGCATATCTAATGATAATTACCACACACGTATTACTCTTAGCAAAGTAAGATACAAAGCAGGGGACTGCAGGTTATTCCAAATTCTCTTGCTAAAGAAATAACAAATATAAAAAACTCAGGGGAATCTTGTATGTAACAGATTAGCCTATTTGATTCAGCTAGATTTCCCAGAACAGAACTGGGAGAAAAGTTATAAATTGTTTTCTTTGCTGTGAATTAGAGATTGAAAGTGGAGCTATGCACATGGTAGCTTGCAGAAAAGGAGACTAACTAATGGAGAGATGGTTTTAGAACAGTAGAATGGGAATCTTTTGTATTACTTTGGCATTTTTCCTGGACCCACATTGCTGTAATATGACTACACCATTTTCTTGTTCTGTTTTGCTCAAAGTTTTGCATACTATATATTGTGGATTAAATAGTGTCTCCCAAAAAAGATTTGTTGAAGTCCTAACCTCCAGGCCCTCATAAGAATATGACCTTAACTGGAAATAGGGTCTTTGGAGAGGTAATTGAGTTAAAATGAGATCATTAAACTGGGCACTAATGCAATATGACAAATGCCCCGATGTAAAAGAAATTTGGACACAGAGATAGGCATGCATGGAGGGAAGATGATGTAAATCCACACAGGAGAAAATGGCCATGTGAAGATGGAGGCAGAAATTGGAGTTAGGAAGCCATAAGTCAAGGAATGCCCGGGGTCACCAGAAACTAGGAGAGCCATGGAACAGAGTCTTCCTCATAGCTCTTAGAAGGAACCAATCCTGTTGACACTTTGATTTTGGACTTGTAGCCTCCAGAACTATGAGATGAGAAGCCACCCAGTTTATGGTACTTTGTTATGGCAGCCCCAGGTAATTAATATATTCCACTTACACCAAGCCTCAGAACTTTCCATGTTTCCTTCAATCCTTTGCTGTTTTTTGAGAAGTAAAATTTCTGACTCCCTAAAATGTCCTTAACTCTATCCTCCACCCACTTTCCTCTGCACAGCTGTAGATGAATGTCAGGTAAATATAGTCCTCATTGGGAGGATTCTTACTTGTTCAGAAAGGCTCTACAGTGTAAGTGACATGAATTGTGATGCAGATTACTTCATGTCAGGACCAGTAAAACCTTAGACCTTAAGCATCTCCCAGATAAAGGAATATTGACAGATCTTAACTATGGAGAGGATGTTGTGATAATAACCAATTCAAAGTAGAATATTGCTTTTTCCCAAGGAAGATTCAAACAGGGAGTCAATAACATGAACCTTCACATTAGCTAGTTCAAGATGATATACTAGCATAAGCATCGACTAATCAAGGTGCTCTTGTCCCTTGTGTTTTGTGTTGGGAAAGGACTTAGTTCAGTATCTTTAAGATTTATTCACCTTGTATTTGCACTGATCACATTCATTGAACTGCGAACTGGAGCCAAGAACTATATTTTGAAGCTGAGCTGGTGATAGGCAGACTGTCTCAGCCCTTGGAGTAAATCCAGCCATCTTAAATATTGAAGTGTTACTTTATGATGCTCTGGAGACATTTTCATCATGCCATATTCTTTGTGATCTGCTGAGACCTACCACTGAATTTGAATGCTTTTCCAAGACAGGTAGATTCTCTCAGTAAAAATTACTTAAAAAGCTGGTAGAATGACATAGAAAAATACCCTTCTGGACATTTAAGAAATATAAATAAAATATACCTGGTGGCAAGAAAAAAAAGATTTTGACTTAACATGTGTGTAATTATGTCCATACCCATATTCGTACACAGATTTTCTTTGAGTCCAGTTTATGTGCCTGTAGACAAAGGATTGGAGCTTTAGAAACTCATTTGCATATTCATGAGTACTTTATGTCATCATGGTCTTTTACCAGTTACATATTGTTAACTACCACTGCTACTACTCCTATCATTAGCATTTAGTGGATATTTACTGAGCACCAAGCAATGTGATCATTGCTCTCTCTACATAGTACCTTTTAATCCCTTTGACAACCCTATGAAGTATATCTCTTTGTCACCATTTTACAGACTAAGAAATGAAGTCTTAGTGGTATTAAGTAGCTTGGACAAGGTCGCACAGTAATTGATGAAGCAAGGATTAGAGATCCAGATTTTTCTTATCCACTTTGCACTTCAGTCTCAAGTGTACTGTTGGGAGCACAGAACTTCCTGGGACAGATAAAGGCTCAACTCTGACAGTCCACTTCCAATTGGCAGAGATCAGTTCAGAGCTGATATGTGTATAAGGAAGTAGCAGGATGCCTCAGGGATTGAGCAACGCAAAAGCAGCACCAATGGAGAGAGAAGCCATTCCTGGCACTGAACAGTCAGCCACAGCACCTTTAAATAAAAGTAATGGAGACTCAGTCCCTTGTGTATATCTCATGTAGTCATAGCCGATGACTGAGAATTTTGTGTAATGAGGACCCCGATTCAGGTGGTGACGATCCAATGTAACACTACGGGGACAGGAACATACAGAGTGTGAAGAACAGGTAGAAGGAGGCTAACAAACTTGGGTGACTGAGAAGAAGAAATGGGTGGGATAGAAATGGAAATAACTCTTGGCCAAGAAAAGGAATTATAAGAAACCCATATGTATTTTAAAACATGGCCATGAGTCCTTTGATGCCCTTCTTATGGAGACATAGGAGTCTATGCCTCTTGTTGAATCAGGGCAGGCTTGTGACTGCTTAGGCCTAAAGAATATTATGGAAGTGACGCTGTGTACTTCTGAGGCTAGGTCACAAAAGACATGGAGCTTCTACAGTCCTGAGACTCCAGGTAAGAAGTCCTATTATCCTGGGGCTACCATACTGGAAGGGTCGTGTTCAGGTGCTCTGGCTGATAGTCCCAGTGTTACAGCCATTTGCCTTCCCCTATAAGGTCCCAGACATGTGATTGAGGCCATCTGTCAGCTGAATGCAGTAGAGTGATCACCATCACCATGATGTGAAATAGATGAATCACCCAGATGAGCCCAGCCCAAATTCCTGATGGACAAAATCATCAACAACAGATAGGTGGCATCCCTAAGTATGAATTCATAATTTGTTAACCATTTCTACTCATTGACTTGGTAGAATAATTGCATGTGGGACTTTGGGGTAAATGTAGAACAACAGATGTCTCCATTGTGAGTGGGATTGTGACGTCTCGTGATATATGCACAGTTTCTTTGAATGACAATGGTTATATGGAAGCAATCTGCCTGGAAAAGGAATGGATCATGAAGATGGTGTCTCAAGTACTGGGCTAGATCTTTGTGGTTTGGATTCTAGTTTTAGTTCTCCTACTGACACACTGTCAGAACTTGGGCAAGTCCTGCAACCTTGTTAATACTTGGTAATAATACCTGCTGTACTTACCACCTAGGGAACAAAATGTGGCCTTGAGAAAAATGTGAGCTAGTATGTGTGAAAGTAATTTAAAAAATAGGAAGTGCTACAAAAATGTATTACTTCATTCACTCATTCTTAGATCTTCATTGATACTGCTGCTTAGCACTTATCACATTGTATTCCCCACTCCTTGCACCTAGAATAGTACAATGCTCAGAATAAGTGCTTAATGAATATTTGTTGTAAAGCTTCTTAGAGTTCACACTAGATAAGGCAGACTGGAGAAAATTTAGTTGGACCCTAGTGCAGATTTTTTTTTCTTTTTTTTTTTTTTACAAATAGTTTATTGTCAAATTAGTTTCTACATAACACTCAGTGCTCATCCCCAAAGTGCCCTCCTCCATGCCCATTCCCCCCTCCCCCCCTCATCCATCAGTCCTCAGTTTTTGTCAGCATTCAAGAGTCTCTCCTGGTTTGCCTCTGTCCCTTTCCCCCACCATTTCCGCCCTTCTTCTCCCCCTTGTTCCTCCGTCAAGTTCCTCCTAATCCTCCTATACGTGCAAACATATGATATTTGTCCTTCTCTGCCTGACTTATTTCGCTCAGCATAACACCCTCAAGGTCCATCCATGTTGCTACACATGGCCAGATTTCATTGTTTCTCATTGCCATGTAGTATTCCATGGTATAGATAAACCACATCTTCTTGATCCATTCATACTAGTGCAGATTTTTTAAAATAAAGTTTGTAGTGTAAAAGACATTAGAGATTACCCATTCCCATCCATCTTAATTTTCTAATGCACTCAATAGAATACCCTATATTTGAGCTTGACAAATATTAGTAAAAAGCCAGATGAGAGCTGTCATCCAGAGGTTGCAGTAGGTATAATACTTCCAGTTCTGCCTTAAAGTAGAAAGAAGCATGGTAGGAGAGAAGGATAAAAGGAAGACATAAAGATGCACATCATCTCAGTGATTAATAAAGACAGCATTGTCCAGATGTCTATGGCCTGGAAAGCACCCTGCTAGAAGCACTGAGTGTCCTTTACTGATGGAGAAATGCCCGGATGCCCTGAAGAGGTAGCTCCCAGGCCAGTGCTGCCTTAGTTCAGTTAAACAATCACTGTGAGCCTCCTCTGTGCCAGACCCTGCTCTGGCCGCTCAGGATAGACATGCCAAAGACACGATTCCCTCCCTTAGGGGGTTTACAGTCCAATGCAAGGACACTGCTTTCAAGTTGTTTGCAAACTTAGTCTGTTTGTGGAAGTCTGAAAGTGTTTCAGATGCTCTCCTTCCTCTGCCCAACACTTTCTTACTTTCAGGATTTGGGAAATCTACCAATAAAAAACCATGGTGAAGTTGCACAGATGTGGAAAGCCCTCCATGTCATTTTCTTCATCATTTTTGGCATGCAGTAGTTCCTTTATAAGGTGGGGATCATAGTTTCTTTCCATGTCTGGAGAAATAAAACCAAAATACCCAGAATGCATCTAGAACGCTGCCAACAATGTCAGTGAGGTTAAGAATATCTTTTTCATAATCTCTCTTTTTCTTTCAAAAGTATTAAAGGGTTCTGCTGCCCACAGCCCTCACACGGATTAGGGATGGATTTCTATGGTTTAACCCTGTTTCTTACCTCTCTGCAGAAATGGGGCGGTGAGTGAGAACAGTCACTGGTATTGCAAGTTGTAGAGAGTATCTAAAGACTCCTCATCTCCAAATAGCACTACATCTGATCATGATTGAAATTCCATTAGAAATGTATTTCTTGAAGGTATTTGGTTTTTAGACTCCCTATCAAGGTGTAAAATTTTTCTAAGCCAAAAGGAGGCAGTGTTAAGTAGTGGAAATGAGAACAAGCTTTAAGCTATACAGACCTGAGTTTAAATACTATATCTTCTGCTTTGCTGCCTTGGGCATATTATTTAACCTCTCTGAGCTTCAGTTGTTTCATTCATAACATATCTTGGATGGTTGTTATAAGGCATACAAATAATGTATGCAAAATGGTAGATAGTCAATGAGTGGTGGTTGTTATTCATTAGCCATTACATCAGCTAACTGAAACTACCCTAGAGTAGGTGCGCTGGGAAGGAAGAGTCAACCAGAATAGTAGAGAGGGAGCAAAACAGAAGGTAGGCAGGCCTTCAATATATTGCCTGAATCATAGTTTGTTTAGAGCAGGGTATCCATGAATTTGGATGGGAAAAAAACAAGATGTCTATTTACACTAAGCTCTAACTGAAATGTAACATTTCCTTTTATTATATACGTAGCCAACAAACCCCAGCAATATTGGCAGTATCTGTGAATCATCACCAAATTATATATATATAATAACATATTACAGTAGTTGCAGATATTTCAAAGTATCCTTTACATTAATTACTACTTTATATTTTTTAAATGTTTATTTATTTATTTTGAGAAAGAGAGAAAGTGAGCAGGGGAGGGACAGAGAGAAGGAGAGAAAGAATCATAAGCAGGCTCCATGCTATCAGTGCAGAGCTTGACACAGGGCTTGACCCCATGAACTGCATGATTATGACCTGAGCCGAAATCCAGATGCTTAACTGACTGATCCATCCACGCACTCCCATGACTACTTTAAAATTATGATATATATTATTCCTGGATAATATGCTAATCCTGCTATTTAATACATTTATTAAAAAGCACATGCATTACTAGGTCACAAAATTGTTTTAAAAATATTTTGATAACAGTATTTTAAGATATTTATCTCCTTTTGCAATATTACTCATTTGTTTTATGTATTCTGAGAAGAGGTCTATGTAATCTCGCTTCCCAAAGAATTGAAATAGGGATCCTAAAGAGATATTTGCACTCCCATGTTAATTGCAGCACTATTCACAATAGCCAAGATGTGGAAATAACCAAAATGTCATTGGTAGATGAAAGGATAAAGAAACTGTGGTATATATACACAATAGAATATTATTTAGCCTTGAAAAAGAGGAAAATCTTGCCAGTTGAACTGAATGGATGGGTGGATTGAGAAGGCATTATGCTAAGTGAAATAAGCCAGACACAGAAAGACAATGACCATAGGATCTCACTTACATGAGAAATATGAAACAGGCTTACAGAAGCAGAGGGTAGAATGTTGGTTAACAGAGGCTGGCAGTGGAGGAGATGGAAATGGGGAGATGGTGGTCAAAAGGCACAAAGTTTTGGTTATTCAAGATGAAAAAGTCCTTGAGATCTACTGTACAGTGTAGGGCCAACAGTTAACAGTTTCTGTAGAGCATATATCAAAATTCACTAAGAGGGTAGACCTTATGTTACATGTTCTTTTTAAGTGTATAATGCATTACAAATGTTCTTTTTAAATATATTGTACACTTTAAAAATTTGTTAAAAGGTATACCTCATGTTAATTTTTACCACAATAAACAAAAAAGTATACAGCCACTCTGGAAAATTAAAAAAAAAAAAAAAAAGAAAAAGATTCTATAGGCTTTACCAGATGACCAAAGGAGCATGGGTGAATTTTTTTTTTTTTTAATTTTGTCTAGAGCAAGAACCAGCTGGCTAACCAGAGCCATCAGAAGTTTACCTCCTTTTCTGAGGTTTGTTGATAACAACAGAGATTCTCATCATTCCAGCCTTCTGTAAACCAAGCAAAGGGAATTGGAGATATCTCTACCTCTACCTTCAGGTGTATCTGTCTATATCTATACATCTAAGTATTTTTTATTCATATCTTTACATCCAGGAGTGGTCACTGTGGACAAAATAAGACAATTGTGTTAGTGGAATGCATTACAAAGAGAAAGTTAAAAAGAAAGGTTGCACTCTAGAAAACAGTGAAGAGCTTTCTCAAAAACCTAAAAATAGTAGTAGCATATGACCCAGTAATTCCACTTCTGGGTATTTCCTTGAAGAAACTGAAAACATTAATTTGAAAAGACATATGCACACTTGTGTTCATTGCAGCATTATTCACAATAGCCAAGATATGAAAGCAACCTAAATGTCCATGAATGGATGCCTGGATAGAGAAAATGTGGTGTATTTACATGATGGAATATTACCCAGCCATTAAAAAGAACAAAATCTTGCCATTTGGAACAACATGGATGGACCTAGAGGTTACTATGCTAAGTGAAATAAGTCAGACAAAGACAAATATTGAATGATTTCACTTATATGTAGAATCTAAAAAACAAAACCAACAACAAACAAATAACAAAAACTAGAAACAGACTCAGAAATACAGAGAACAAACAGGTTGTTTCCAGAGGGGGAAGGGATGAGGGGATGGGAAAAATAGGTGAAAAGGATTAAGAGGTACAGACTTCCAGTTATAAAAGAAGTAAGTCATGGGGATGACAAGTACAACATAGGAAATATAGTCAATAATATTGTAAGAACTTCGTATGGCCACAAGTGGTGACTAGACTATGGCATCATTTTGTAATGTCTATAAATGTTGAACCAGTATGTTGTACACCTAAAACTAATATTAAATATCAACTGTATTAAAATAGAAAAACACTAAAAAGAAAAGTTGTGACTTTGTTTGGCTTGGAATATCCTATCTATCTCTTATGAATGAGAAGGGAAATAATAAATGAGTCCAGTGGGGGATGGGGAGCAGAATGAGCTTATTATTTTTTCATAAAACAGTTTATTATTTTTTATGATATCCAGTCTGTTCATCCTGGTCCCCTCATCCGTAAGACGGTCGAAATATTTAGGAGGTATTTTGAGGACTTTATGCCTGGCTCCCACAGCTTCTCCCTCTACTTTGTTGGGTTTTTCAGGTGTGTTTTAATTTGTGGGGGCTGAAAGGGATACCGAACACTAGTAACCAAGGCCTCTCAAATGCTATGACCACGAAAGGCATTAAGGCAAGGTAGGGAGAGAGAGGTATACAGCTGGGTGCAGAAAGAGGTAGAAAGAAGATAAGAAGAAAGTTCACGAGCACTCTGACCTGGAAGGAACCAGCTTGACTAGTGGCTTTAGTCTTGTTTTTTGCTCATATACTCCACGAAAGAATTCTGCAAGGTTCTTTTTGAATTGACACCTAAAATTTTTTTTTATCATAAATTTAAGTAGTTGGAAAGTATGTATTAGATGATGTACTGAATATCGTATCTGTGATTAAAATATATTTTCATCAAAACTCTGGAGCTGCAGATTTAGCTCATTAAATTTATGGAGAGTGTCCATCACATAAATTAATTGGCAAAGCTAGTCCTTATTGTCAAACCATTCTGCCAAATTGGACTTGCTTTATGTCAGAAAAAAATCTCATTTCATTTTTTTCACTTCATTGTTTAATTCAAAGAAGGGTGTGAGCATGCAACCCTTTAAAATCTTCTTGCTCCTGAATTCTGAATCTTAAGAAGTGAAAGAAGAGCATCTCATACTCATTACATGCTAAATAAACTGTAGAACATATAAAATTTAAAAAATAGAGTGGAAGAAGAAAAGAAGGAAGTGACGGGAAGGAAGAAGGAAAAAAAGAGGCTCACCATGAGTTTTTCTCCTGCCTTCAATATTTCTCTCTGAAGCTTTCTTGCCCTTCTCTCAAAGGAAGAAGCCATGGAAGTTCTGACACACCTGGACAATCCTTAGTAGGACCATGGTGGGCGAAGGGTATGCTTTTCTTGCAAAATAGAAAGAGAACTATTGGAGGAAAAAAGAGTCCTTGTGGCATGATCTTAGACAAATTAATTTCAGAAGGGAAGAGTGGAGATATAGTAGTTAATTCCCCAAAGTTATCGCTTCCCTTGGAAAACCTCCATGCACCAGGGCAAATATACTGTACCCCAACTTAAACACTTCTGAGCTAGTTCAGCTCCATCACATCTATTGCAATTTGCCCCAGTTCATCTTTTTTTTTTTTTTAATGTTTTATTTATTTCTTGGAGAGAGAGAGAGAGAGAGAGGCAGCGTGAGCAGCGGAGGGTCAGAGAGAGAGGGAGTCACAGACTCTGAAACAGGTTCCAGGCTCTGAGCTGGCAGTCAGCACAGAGCCTGACGCGGGGCTCGAACCCACAAACCGCGAGATCATGACCTAAGCGAAAGTCGGACGCTTAAGCGACTAAGCCACCCAGGCACCCCTGCCCCAGTTCATCTTGATATGAGTGGTGGAGACCGGAACAATCTACTGATCCTGAACTCTTTCCATCACTACATCTGCCAATGTCCCAGCATGCCTATCAGAATCAATATGGGTGGGTTGAAGCACTGTCAGTCCCTGGAATTAGCCAAAGTTAGTGGATGATGATGATGATGATGATGGTGATGATGATTTTTCTTTGTAGACTCCACGTGGTTAACCAGCCTTTTTGGCTTCACAAAACATGAATGCCCTGACTTTCTTTCTGAAAAAATGCTGCCTTTGTTCTCGTGGTCCCGCTGAGAAGGAGGGGAACTTGACTTCCCATTTCCACACAGTCCTCGTCATTGAGCAGCAGTGGGGAGCAACACCCTTTTGAAACACAGGAGTCGTTTATGTTTGGCACACTCAGAGGAAGAAAAGCTGAACAGATAGATCTCTTCCTTCAAGCCATGCCTCCACACCCCACTGGAGTAGGAGGGGGTGTCCCATCAGTGCCATTGTTGGGCCAATTGCATTTTCCCCCACAGGCGCAAATTTGCATGGAAATTGCTGCTTTGTGTTGGCAGGACTCTTCTAAACATTTCACCCAAAGAATTATACCCACAATGGGAGTTTGCCCTCTGGTCTGTATCTCTGTTGGATCAGGAAAGTGAAATTCCTCCAGGAGAAAGGGCTAGCCTGAGGAATTAGCAGCAGAACACTCCAGCAGATTTCATCGGTCTCCTGCGACATCTGTGTCCACGGCCTGAATGCTGGGGTGGTGTGGGGGTTGTGGGGCTGGAAGGTGGGTTAGTGTTTTGATCTTGCCTTAAGGACTGGAGGAAGTATTAAAAGTATTTCCCCAAATTCTCCCCAACGGGCCGGCAAAGGTCGAGACTGTGCTCCAGGGTTTGCAGAGGAGCGAAGTGGAAACACAGTAGGAAAGAAATCCAGGCAAAATCGTGCAGTGGCTGCCCAGGCTCTCTCCTCAGGTTCCTCATCCCCTCCTCGTGGGATCTCCTGCCAACTTCATGGCCCCATGTCTTTCCTTGCTCGCCTCTTGCTTTATCAGGAAAATGCTTGACACCTGGTATCTACCCCTCAGGATGGATTGACATTTGCTGATGCTTTTCCCCAAGGAAAAAAGCATCCTATACTTCCGTGGTGGATGAAAAACTTGGCCTGAGGTTTTAGCCATCATGAGTAGATAGGGAGGTTTTTCATTTTAATTGTATGTATTTATTTTTTAAATAATTTTTAACTGTTTATTTATTTTTGAGACAGAGAGAGACAGTATGAGCAGGGTAGGGACAGAGAGAGAGGGAGACACAGAATCTGAAACAGGCTTCAGACTCTGAGCTGTCAGCACAGAGCCCTATGCCAGGCTCGAACCCCCAAACCATGAGATCATGACCTGAGCCAAAGGCAGACACTTAACCAACTGAGCCACCCAGGTGCCCCAGTTTTAATTGTATTTTTGACTAAATCTTCAGTATATACGTGATTGCCTACTCTCTCGATGCAAGATTGGCCCTGTTTTTGACATCTTTCTGTGAAATGACCAGAAATCAGACGAATCCAGGAAATGTGGGATGAAAACACCTCAGTGTTGGCAGAGAGTTGCATTGCTGAGGTGCTGGGTAAATATCTGCAGAATTCCCTCAGAGAACTTCTAGTCACAGCTGTGGTTCCTCAGACAGGTTAGAACCCCGAGGAAGTTCAAAGGGGCTTCTGGAACCACTGTCAGCTAACTCCAAAGAGAGAAGACTAGAATGTAAACATTCCACTGGAGAGGAGGTGGGGGGTTTCTGGGGAGTGGTTGAACAGGAGAAGCTGATGCAGCCCTTCACCTCAAGAATTTAAAGAGAAAAGACTGCATACATTATGAGGCAATATCAAATAGGAATAAAAAATAAATTCAAGTATAAACCTTTAAAATATTAATATATCTAAAGTGCCCTCAGGAGACAGAAGAGTCTACTAGGTAGCTTTTAATGCCAGGTTTAAATGTTTTACTCATTTTGATTTTTCATAAATTGCTGTGTTTCATTTGGGAGGTTGGGTCTTTTTATATAATCGTGAAATGGAATTTTGCTAAGAGGACAACATGAGCGAAGGGAGTAATGATTTGGATGGAAGGATTAGGATGATGTGAGCCAACATAGAAGAGAAGGCAGAGGAAAAGCAGTAAGAGCATGTAAAGAAGAAGCTGACAGGCAGGGGTTGCAAACTGGCAATCTCTAGGTCACACCTGTGTGTCAAGGGCACACATAGTTTAAAAATTTGTTAAGATTGCCAATAATGTTTAAAAACTGGGAGACTTCACATGAAAATCTGGGTTTCTGTGTTCTCTGGGAAAATCAGAGGAGCTGGCAACACACACCACAATCCTATGTGGTAATAAGTAGGGTAAACAGAAGTGGCTGGCTCCTTCTGTAGGGAAGGAACTCTACAGTTTGCATATATACTCCTGATGGTCGCACTCCAGGTCACCTTACTCATTTACATCACCTGCTCTGCCCATGTGACACTTAGTTTGTAAGCTCTGGACTCTGCTTGTCCTGGCCTGGGGAAGGGAGGCTGCGTATTGCCTGGCTTCCAGAGGGGATTGCTGATCTCTGCTGATGTTCCTGTTGACTCCTCTGGTCAAAATCATCAGTGTAAAGGCCGTTGACACCGGCTGCTCCCCCTTGCTCTCATCATGCCTGCCAGGCCAGGCTACCTTTTCCAAGCATAGCTCTGTAAAATGGAATCTTGGGCTGGAGTCTCTGGAAGGCTGAGCCTTAAATGAGGCAGGGCGTGGGCCTGGGTTGTGTTGCTGTACAGTATGTAAATCAACTTAGGAGTCAGCCTCTAGGGCACTGGGTTACCTGAGTCAACAGCTGTCATTGTAACTCCCCACATACCTTCCTCTGTTCGAAACCCCTTGCCACCTTCTTTACATCTTCTGTACTCCTGTGGAGTTGCTTTTCTTTCCATGTTTAGTCAGTTAAATTATCATAATTAGGGACAAGTTAATAAATGCTAATCAGTACAAAATAAGCAAATGGTATGTAACATCAGAGTAAGCAGTGAATAGTAATAGAGTATAACGTCAGGGGTACTCTCTGGATTGACTGGAGAGGAAAGGCAGGGAAAGTGATCTATTGAGCATTAAAGGGATGAAGTTGTTGACATTTCAAAAAACATCTGCAGAAGAGAAGTCCTCCTACAGTTGAGTTAGTCCAGGGCTGCTGCTGATGTCTGTGGATTTGAGAAGGTAAAGAGTGCGCATCACAGTGAGGCATTAGGAAGCTAGGAAGACGTGTCATGGCATCAGGGAGGGCTCATGTGGACAGCAGTAATGGGCTCTGTTGGACACGCTTAAGATCAGAAACTGGAGGGGTGTCTGGGTGGCTCAGTCAGTTAAGCGTCCAACTCTTGATTTCTGCTCAAATCATGATCTCGCGGTTCATGAATTCGAGCCCTGTGTCGGGCTCTGCGCTGACAGTGCTGAGCCTGCTTGGGATTCTTTCTCTCTTTGTCTCTCTGTCCCCCCCACTCACTCTCTCTCTCAAAATAAATAAATAAACTTTAAAAAAGATCAGAAACTGGAAATGGTGCTTTATGGAAATGAATTTGCCAATTTAAACACAAATAGTGAATTAATAATTTTATAATAATTAATGTGCCAATGAGGCTGTGAGATGAATAATTTTTCTGAACTTTAAATAGTTCCAGAAGTGTTCTGAAAAGAAAATATGTAAATTATGTAGTATTCCAAGAAAATAATGCATTTAAGAAATGCGTCTGAGAATACACAGATATGGATGAGGTCAAAACTCAGACCCTCATGCCCTGTTTACTGAGACATTTTATTCTCACATTCATGATGCTATGAATTCCATGCTTTGGATTTGTTATTTATCGTTTACTGAGGTATAGTTGACGCAAATGTTACATCAGTTTTGGGACCTTATTATTTTTGTTTTAAATAAACATATTCCCGTTCCTCTGCATAATAAGATGCATTGGCCCTCCCTTACAGCAGAGGCTCATAATGGGTCAGGAGGCATTGCAGGAACAAGATTACCCTGTCCAGGACACCCGAATTCAAATCTTGTCTTTACAATTTACTAGCTGTTAATCTTGGGGGATATTATCTAAACACTCTAAGCTAATTTCTCAAATGAAGATAACATTACATCATATGTTGGGCTGCTGTGGAGATTACAGACAAATGTATAAAACACAGTTTAATGTATGGGACCTAGTTAGTCTCAATAAATGCTGGCTTTTTATTATAAAGGTGACAATTTGTGCTGCTATCCCAGAAACTGCTTTTAGAAGGTCCCAGATTCTCTAATTATGAGCCTATCAAGCTGTGTAGCATGGGATGAAGTGAGACTATGGGCACAGATGTGATTGCTGTCACCAGTTTATTCTCTTGACATCATCTCACTTTTGCAAAGCACTCAGGAAACATGCTTACTGAAGAACTCTAGTGGGTATAGGTAGTGTAGGGAAAGGCGGAAATGGATAGTTAGCACCAGGTCTGCGATATCAAACAACAGAGAAGACAGAGGCTCTTTGCAGCTCTCCAAGTGTACCTGGTGGAGAAGGAAGGCAGGACAGAGCTGAGGTGCTGGGCTCCACGCTGGGACACTGCTGATTGTGCTGGGGGAGCGGCAGCTTTGAATCCCTTACTGTGGTCTGAACTGCTACAGCCTAGAAGCTAAATGAGCCTAATTACATAAGCAGGCAAGCAACTTTTGCAACTGGGGGAGCTGGAAGGGAACCAACTGGCTGGGGGAGCTTTAAAAGAAAGAGACAAGGGAAGTGGCAGTGGCCTTGGCCAGCACTGGCTGTTTGCATGTTCTCTTCTCCAGCATCAGTGGTGACTAGGAAAGGGAAGCAGGAGGAAACACACCCACCGGAGTCACTGACATCTTGACGACACCCCCCCCCCCCCCGGAGCCCAGAGGGAGGGAGAGGTGCACAGGTGTACTCTGTGCTGGTGAAGGAGCCTTCCCTGGGCTCCTTTGAACAGAAATTTCTTCTAATGGTAGTAGATTTTCTTCTAAACCAAACTTCTTTGTGATTCATGTGGCCAATAATGCTTGCAAATGGGGGAGTTGGTGCAGCTTCTGGGGCAGTCTAAATTTCCTCAGCTTTCTGAGTGGTGATTAGACCCTGACCCACTAAAAGGTGCCCTGAGAATCATGTACAAGTATTCGAATGGACATGCTTTTGAGATTTGTGGGGTACAAGGAACTGTATTGGAGGGTCACCCCCATCCTACTTGCCCTGCCTCTGTCTCCTCTGCTCCACTATAAATGCAGCGATGATTCCCACCAGTGAGTTCAGACCAGCTCCAGTACCTGGGTCCAGCTGGGAGGTGTGGGAGGAGAGAGAATATAATCTAGGTTATTAAGAAACTCCCTCCCACGTCTTCATCTCTGTGTGGATTTAGAAGCAGGTCTATCTCCTGGACTCACATTTAGGGGTGCGAAGTGTGACTTCTGGGCTTCTGTATCCTTCTCTCCCAGGGTCCTCGCTGTGTTCTATGTTCTGTTTGCTCCAGTAAATTCACTCTCCACGTGTGCGCATTCTGCACCGTGCTCTGAGGGCTGTCTCGTGTATCCCCATCAGTCGGCCTCCTCTCCCATCCCCTCTGCCGCATCTGACCGGGGAACAGAGGACAACAGTGTGTCTGTCTGCACCTGAGCTCCCCCTCCTTGCCCGGCCTGCGTTGGCAGTGGCTCTGCTCCTCCTTCAGGGGGCGCACCTTCTGTCTGATGACCCTCTCTCACAGCTACCCCGACAGCTCTTATATGGAAACCAACTTGACAATAAACTATTTGTAAAAAAAAAAAAAAAAACAAAAAACAAAAAACAAAAACAAAAACAAAAAAGCCCCCCCAAAACCCCAAAACCCTGACAGACAATTCCCAATGGCTCCTTGCCCTGACGCAGCAGGACCCGTGGTAACTCCTCCCTCACCCTCACTTGGGAGCACAGTGCATCCCCTGTCGCTTTTTTTTTTTTTTTTTTAAACCCTGCTGCCTCCGTTGAAAATAGTCCCTTCCTGAAACTCTCCCTTTCACTTTCTGTCGTGCATCTCTTTTCTTCCACAACCACCACTATCCATCGCCTGAGCCCCAGAAGCCCCGGTGATTCCCCTAGCTGCAGGATTATCTGCCTCTGCCTCCTCAGTCCAGGCACTAGCTACCTGCTTGCTCTTCTGTAAACCAAAGACTGCTTGCCTGACCCACGGGCAGTCCCTCACCTGGGTGCTGGCTGCTTGTGTGGAACTTTACAGACAGATCTACAGCTGCCACAGGGGCCCTCAGACCCCTAACACTCGATTGCCATCTGCTTCTCTAGAGGCTCCCTGCCCTGCAGATCAGATACCCTCACACCCCTCTCAGTGCTCTCACCCAAAGAGCTGAGACCACTGCACCCCCTCCTCAGTTGCCTGTCCCGTTCCCCAGCAGCCTCGTCTAGCTCCCAGTCTGTCTTCTTCCATCCCATTTCCCCTGACCCTGCCCTCCCTTGTCTTCGTGAGTCTGTGTCAACAGTGGCATGAACCCTCCTCCCCTGAGCTGTGATGGAGAGCTGTCTTCCAGAGGCTTCCAACTGAATAACACAGAGTTAAGAGCTTTGCTGCTGAATAAAAGTGACCTCTGAAACTGCCCTTGGATTTGGAATGAAGATTCAAGAGGCAGAGCTGAAGAGTTAAACTGTCCTTCTCAAAGATCTGAAGCATCTACTAGGGAGAATACACATATCATATTTTACATCACCTTGATTTGGTATAATACTACATGTTTCTGAAATTATTTTCCTAAAGTTTGTAGAATCAAATAAAAATGTATAACAAATATAAATGTGTATATATAGTAGTCTTCTAGAATACACTGTTAATGCATATTTTCTCCTTATCCAAGTATGATTCTCCGATTGTATGCTCTCAGTCAATGAAAGCTGTCAGGGCAAACTATACTATACCTTCTCACCTAAGGAATATTAGCTCATCACACTGCATCTGTGGTCAGCAACGAACCCTCCACTTCCTTAACTTGAGTGAAGTGTATTCAGCAATGCATGTGTTTACTTTCTGCCACTTAATCTAAAGAATACGTTTAATCTCTAATTATGATATAAAGCCACCAAGGAAGAGTTCTGGACTTGCTGCAAAGAAACATAAGAAAAATAACATCCTGGGTGTTTGTGATGGAGGAAATGTCAAAGAAGTGGTGGGAGAAGAAAAGTCAGTTAGGGATGGGTGAGAGGCCATTGCCATCTTGAGGAAACTCAAAAACATTCCTGTAGCCTGGAAGGGTCACCCAAAAATGGATGGATGGAAGAAACAAGGTAGGATGCCTTCATGACTTGAAGAGGGTTGAAGAGAATGAAGGGACAGTCTGCCTGTGGATGGTGACTTTGGTATGTTATTCCTTATTCTATAAAGAGACTATGCTCTAAGCATTGGGTTCAGCCACCCTGCCCATTTCCACCATGGCACCCAACCTCTGTGCTAAAAGGACTCCAGGAATCATTTCTTGGTGCTCTCTGTAACAGTTACCCTGAATATATTCTGATAAATGAAACAAAGTGTAGAAATGGACTTTCTTTTTTTTTTTTTTTTAAATGTTTTTTATTTATTTCTAGGAGAGAGAGAGAGACACAGCGTGAGCAGGGGAGGGTCAGAGAGAGACGGAGTCACAGACTGAAACAGGCTCCAGGCTCTGAGCTGGCAGTCAGCACAGAGCCCGACGCGGGGCTCGAACCCACGAACCGCGAGATCATGACCTAAGCGAAAGTCGGACGCTTAACCGACTAAGCCACCCAGGCGCCCCAGAAATGGACTTTCTATCTAGAGCTATCTACAGCTATGGAAAAGAGGCCAAACAGTGCTAGCTACAGCTTTGCAAAAGAAGCCAAAATAAGTAGCTGTCATGCATTTATCAAATTCAGGACTCTCTCAAGTATTAAATCAATCCCATCAAAGCAGTTTTATTGCTTATGAATGAATGGATTGAAGTAGATGTATATAGCTTTAAAAGGGGTTGCCATTTGGAGTAGAAAACATGCTGTGAGGCCTAGTGGCTTGGTGCTGCTATTTCAGAGCCCAGCAGTATTTACTGACTGGGTTTCAATTCTGTTGCTCCTGGGCTTACTTTTTTGAATTGTGCTATTTTAAGAATATTCTATTTTCCAAGAACTTCAGATCAAATTCAGAACATTTCTGTAATTCTGGTAGGTTGCAAATAGCTATGGTCATTCACTCAAAATCATTTCATGTCTAGGCCAGTGCTTACCCCAGGTTAGTTTTTTGGTGACTAGAACAGAAGGAATAGTATCTGGGTCTAATTATATTACAATAAATTATCTTATTGTTTCTATAATTAGCAATCTGACTCTTTAAACATGGTGACACGGTCGAGTCTCTTATCATAATTATTTATTGCTGAAATGTAAATGTAAGGCTCTGTTTTATGTATAAAGACTAGCAAAGCATAAGTTGTGTTCCTTTCCCAAAAGCAATGATGAGTTTACATTGATCTACTTATTTGCTTTCACCTGTCTTCATGCTGTGTCATAAGTGGCTGGGAATTCGTGAATTCGTCTGGGACATGGTGGCTCCATTAAGTCTAGAAGCTTCAAAGAGCCAGGCTCTGTTCCCTTGATTTCTTGTGTCTCTAGGAGTATTTGTATTTCCTAGGGACTGGCAAACTGAGTAGTGAGCAACAAGTGGGCAACAAGAAACCAACTGTCAGCTGTATGGTCATCTGTATGGAATAGTTTCTCTTTAGACCACTGCAACTTCACTAACTTTAAAATGACATTCGAAGTACTTTTTTGAGGAACTTTATGTGGGACAGTTTGTGTGAATGACAGAATTCCCCAGTATGAGAAGAATTCTCGCAGCACATTTGTCCATTATGGAAATGTTTCTTTTATTGGCTCAAAGAAACCAGAAGATTTGACCTCCCTACACGTGAAGCATAAGTAACTCAGAGTTGAGAATAAATTGAAGTGAATGAGTTTAAACAGAACAAAACAGGGAAAAGGGCTTCTCATTGGAAAAATTGGTGGACATTGAAATGAGCTACTTTTAGAAGACTATGGAATTTTTTAGTCTAAAGACCTTTAAAAATAGGGATATATCCCTATTCTATAGTTTATTTGATTTATAGACATAAAGGAATGGACCAGAGCAGTACTTTTCTTAAAATGTTTATTTATTTATTTTGAGAGAGAGTATGAGCAGGGCAGGGGCAGGGAGAGAGAGGGAAAGAGAGAATCCCAAGCAGGAACCACACTGTCAGCACAGAGCTAGGCATGGGCCTTGATCTGACAATCCACAAGATCATGACCTGAGCCGGAATCAAGAGTCAGATGCTTAACCCATGGAGCCACCCAGGTGCCCCTAGGGCAGTGCTCTTCAATCTGTGCTCAGTGAGAGGTTTCTCAGGGTTGGGTGGGAGAAGGTCAGGTGGAGGCTGGGATGAGCTGGTGAGACAGAGGCACACATCTCTTCTGTGAGGTGTGTGCTACTAAACCAGAAGAGATACAATCTTCATCTAGTTACTTAGTTCCAAATTTTAAAGTCGGGCAAGAGACGATCAGGAAGCAAATATTAATAGCTTAAAGCATTGAAAATTCACTTTGAAATGAGACCATTTTTTCTTTAAATATAGCAGTTAAAAGAACTCTCATTGAGTTTTAGTGTATGTACATTAGAGATCTCATACAAAGTTAGGTCACTGTATGTGGCTAATAGTAGGTACTCAATAAATGTTGAATGAATGGGTGCAGAGGAAAGCAGATATAGAAAAAACACATTTAGCTTATTTATTACTTGAATGTTATTGGCAGAAGAAACACTGAACATATTTGTTGTGCAGAAAAGGGGTCAGCATATTTTTTTATGAAAAGGTCCAAGTAGTAAATATTCAGTTTTGTGGGTCATACTATCAATGTTACAACTACATATCTCTGCCACTATAGCGTGAAAACAGCAATAGGTAATATGTAATTGAGTGTACATGACTGTGTTCCAATAAAACTTTAATTGGAAAAATAGGCATCATGTCAGATTTGGGAGGGCATAGTTTGGTGACCACTAGTGTGGAGTACAGGTATGATCAAACCTCTCAGCTTCAAGGTATATTGAAGGTAATGAATAAGAATATTAGGTGTTAGAGGCCCCTCATTGGTTCAGTCAGTCAAGCGTACAACTCTTGATTTCAGCTCAGGTCATGATCTCACAGTGTGAGATCGAGTCCTGAGTTGGACTCTGTGCTGATAGCATGGAGCCTGCTTGGGATTTCTCTCTCTCTCTCTCTCTGCCCCACCCTGCTTGTGTGTATGTGTGTGTGTGTGTGTGTGTGTGTGTGTGTGTGCATGCACACACATGAACTGGCTCTTTCTTTCAAAATAAATAAATAAACTTAAAAAAATGATATTAGGTGTGAGTATCATCACTAATAGTGGCTTATTGTTGGATCAACATTTTGTGTACATTTCTATTTCAGAATAGCTGAATAGAAAACAACTGCATGTACGTGTGGACAAAAGTTCATTTCATTTTGCTATCATTTCAGCAAACTATTCCTTTCTCCTCTTTAAGCTCCTGTAAGGTGCCTCTACATCATAGAATATTAGAAAAAATATATACTTATCTTTCAGAATAAGAAGTCTCATTTATGAGAAACTTTGTATGCAATAGATGCAGAATATTTAACATATGGAATTAATTCCACTTGTTTCTTTAAAAAAATTTTTAAGCTTGTTTGTTTTGAAAGAGAGAGTGCAAGTGGGGATGGAGCAGAGAGAGAGGGAGAGAGAACCCCAAGCAGACCCTGCACCATCAGTATAGAGCCTGACATCAGGCTCGAACTCATGACCTGAGCCGAAACCAAGAGTCAGAGGCTCAACTGACTGAGTCACTCAGGCGCCCCTAATTCCATTTCCTTCTTGACCCTAATAAAACCTTCTTTCTTTAGGAAGGATCCAGAAGTAGTGGAACCAGATAAAGTCATTCTATTAACAGGAGGCAGTCCAACATGACTAAAGGCAAGATGTTGGACACAGCAGAAACAAAAATGTCTGACTCATAAATCAGCATGGATTTTGTAAATGTCTCATGTACTACAAAGTTACTCTCTTTATAGAAACCCTGACATATTTGTTCTCATCCTCTGTTTGTCTCTATCTTTTCACACACGCACACACACACACACACACACACACACACACAGAATTATGTATAATTACTGGCATTTTAAAAATATTTTATTATTATGGCATCTCAATACTTATATTGATTACAATAACTGCATTAGTTCAAATCATTCCAGATTTGAGCTACTTTATAAGAAGATCAAGACATTAATTTTTTTTGGAATTAGAACAGAAAGGAAACAATCTTTATGCAGGGTGGATTTACGATATAATACTAATTATCTCATTAACCTTACCTACAGAACCATTAACATGGTAAAAAAAAAAATCCAGAAATGTATAGTATTTCAGCGCACAACATTTGTTAGAAAAATAATTTATAGCTAACTTGGAATAAATATAATTATGCAAATTCCTTTTAAAAATATCTGAAAAGTAGCAAGTAGCTAATTAATAAATTTACACAGTTGTATCTAGAAAGTATCTGGAAATTTAGCAAATTTGGTCCTGAGATTTTGTTCAGCCCTAAGTAAATCTTTTAGCCTTTACCGCAGATTTTCCCCTTGTAATGCAGAGTGTCATTTTTAGAATCACAAATGTACCATAATAAATTAGGTGAATTTATCTGACAATAAGCTTTCACTTTTATTTTATGTTATTTTTACTACTAATGATCTTGGAACTCGGATAAAATGACTTGTTTATTGTCTCATAGCTCATTGGAGCTTTAGGGGTGCAGAGGATCCTTCTCTATGCCACTGTGGCCTGACTTTGACAAGAATGGGGATTTCTTGGTGAAAGCAGGTGGTCCAGGCTGGGGTGGTGAGATTATTTACTCAATAGTTTCATCCAGCCTCCCTCTGGCTTCGCTATCCTTACAGTTCTCTCTGAATTCAGCCTTCTCTGGCAAAGCTGGAGAGACAGGAGGGAGGTTCTATCATAGCTGTTTATGTGAGGCTGGTGCCCTGAAGGTCCTCGGTGGTTTTTCCCAACCCCTGAGTCATCTCAGAGAAACAGAAACCATTTCTAGCTTCTGTTCTATAAAACAAGATAATGGGAAATAGGGCATTCTGGGAAACTGACGATTGTTTCTTCCTCGTGTCTGGCACTCCACTACGGCTCTTTGTTCTCACCATTTATGTATACCCTGCACAGTTTTAAAGGCTTAGACAAGAGTACAGTAACTTATGTTGTTCTCTAAGGTAATGCACTTTCCTGGAGTAAAATCACCAGATTTTGGATGAAGAGACTGGTCCCAGTTGTGATTCTTGTATTCCCAGATCTTCTATTTTTTGTAGCCTTGGGCTCATCATCTAGTCTCTTAGCCTCACCTGTAAGGAGGGGATACTCCTCTCTACTTTAAGGGTGTAGTGGTAACAAAAAAGAGAAATCCCAGTTCCATCATTTCTTAGTAACATGTGACAGAGGAGAAGTTACTCAATCTCTCAGAGCCTCAGTTTCCTCATCTATAAAATGAAGATAATTACATAATATCTACCTCATAGGGTTGTGCTACATGTGAAACACTTAGAGCAATGCTGAGCACATAGCAAGCATTCAATACATGTTAGCTATTCTAATTATAGTAATAATCTAAAACTGCTTTGACTAAAATAACTTAATTAACATAAATAATTATTTATTAGTACCTAAATAAGAGTTGGGTTTAAATGCATTTCTCAGAGTGTGGGAATCCATCGATACCTGGTAGAAAGAACTTGTTCCAAATATTACATTCTCTCCATTTTCCTTTTTGTTTCTTTTCATTGTAGCTGTTTTTTCTTCTCCTTATCTTCAATTTCTCTTCCATTCTCTGGGAAATGAAAAGTGATCTTGAAGGGAGAAGATGAAATTCTTCCTACTCCTCAGAAAAAAGAGGCTATAAAACTGCAATATAATAATGCTAACGATAAAAATAATATGTAGTCAAATCTGCAAGCAGCAAAAACAAACTTAGCTCAGCTCTGTTTTCAGTGTGGCTGATGAAAGCCCGCAAGTTTGTTCAGTGAGTTGTAGGAAGCAGAGCACAATTCAGGTTGTAAGGCATCCCTGCAGTCCAGTAAAACTGTTGAGACTGGGTGAGCTTTTTCAAATGTTTCCTCCCACATATTTGTAAGTTTGAAATGACTCAGGTTTATTAGGTAAATAGATTAAAATGTGTTCAACTGTGAATGATCTATTGACTGGGACAAATACTCTGCACATAGACTATTAGGATACTCATCTGAAGAGTGGGTGTTGTAAAGGCGGACAATGGTAAGGATGTGGGTTATGTGTTATGAGGCTATTGGGTGGTGACCAGAAGGCATCTGGGCAGACAGCCTACCAGTTCCTCATGTGTGGTTTCTGTCTGATTTACACAGCTGGCTCCTTGGACGGGGACTCTGCAGGACACTGCCAGCTGTCTCTAAATAATGAATGGTTCTATAGAGAGATGAGGACTCTGAAACCACCAGATAGTGGTCGATATCCACTGCCACCTCTACCCCAGTCTCTCTATCTATTTCTCTCTGTCTCATCTATTTCTATCCATTATCTATCTATCTATCTATCTATCTATCTATCTGATTTATTCAACCATCAATCATCTGTTATCTATCTATCCATGTGTCAATCAATTATCTATCATCTATCACATTTATCCACCTATTACCTATTTATGCATCTGTCTATCATCTATATATATATGTATGTATGTATGTACGTATGTATGTATGTATGTATTACCCATTCATCCATCTTTCCATCTACGATCTCAGATTAAATTGAATTCAAAGACACTATTGCAGGGCACCTGCTTGGCTCAGTCATTAAGCATCTGACTTCCGCTCAGGTCATGATCTCACAGTTCATGAATGTGACTCCCATATTGGGTGGCCTGAAGCCTTGCTTCAGGTAGACACGAGTCCAGGTGAGCATGAGCCCCACATCAGATAAAATACAAGCTCCACCTTGGGTGAGCCCCACCTCTCTCTCTTTCTGCCCCTTTCTCACTTGTTTCCCCCCCACAAACAAACAAACAAACAAAACAAAAAACAAAGACACTGTTACAAGAATTATCAAGAATCCACATTAAGTGAGGGGATACTAAGTGTCTTAATCCACATTAAGGATAAACTGTGAAATGGGTTTAGACAGTTAGTCTCCATGGACCGGACTATCCACAGCTTAGTGGAGAAATCCCTCATTTTCAAATTGAGAGAGTCCTCATTAAAGCTATGTGGCTTAGCTGATAAGAACCATTTCAGAAATTACACTGAGTTTGAGCAATTGTATACATATTTAAATTCCCCCAAGAATGTGGCTATGCAGAAAAGAGCAGCAATGGCCTATTGTACCCATAATCTGTGCATTAAGGAGCCCCACAGTGCACATTTACACAACAGACCGTGGCATGACTTCAGTGGCAATGAGCTGTGGACTGAACACTCATTGAGAGCTCCCAGGCACTTTCCTCACTTGGTAGTAATAGTGCCAGTGGAACCCTTACACATACTTAGTATCCTCGTGTAACAAGCAGGATGAAATGAATGCATTTCTGCCTTTACTTCTACAAAGTTGTTATTTTTTTCCTTTAAAGGCTCATTGCTATTAGCATTAACTAAACACAAGAATTCAAGAAATCTGACTTGAAAATGAGAGTTGAAATCTATGCTAACAGTGTTATTCAGAATTGAGTCATGTTATAATATACTATATGTCATATATTGTCAAATATTGCTTTGGTCTGCAGACATAATTAATATAAGCTAGCCATTAATAGTATGATATATGATCCAGGGACCTTACATATAACAAAATGCAACTAATATTTATCTCTAATGTGCTATAATCTTTATTCACATCACAATGCATTAACAAAGGGTATATTCTTTAATGTTACACTCCCAAGGGTTTATTTGAACTTTTTTTCTGGTTTAATTAGCTTATTCATTTTAATTAGAGTACAGTGCAACATTTACATGGTGTTTAATCTGAAAGCTAATCCTGTTTTCTTAAAAGATTAAGTACAGTAATAAATATAAAATAATGGTGGCTGTATCTCATAGGACTGGTACTTTGGCTACATGAACAACTTCTGCTGGAAATTGCAGAAACATAGATTTTCTCTAGTATTCTTTTGTTAAGACATAAATGCCACCAGAATGGTTTTCGAACTAATTAAGAGCTTCCACAGAAGCCAGATTCCTTTTTTTTTTTTTTTTTTTTTAAATTTTTTTTTTTTTTAATTTATTNAGCTACCAATGCATCGAGGGTGGAAAGTACTAACTCTGGATTTAACTGGGCCAAAATAGTTTATGTTGGAAGTAGGAAATCTGTATTTGTGTAGTGGTAGCTATTTAAAAAATTTTTTTTTTTTAATTTATTATTTCTAGGAGAGAGAGAGAGAGACAGCGTGAGCAGGGGAGGGTCAGAGAGAGAGGGAGTCACAGACTGAAACAGGCTCCAGGCTCCGAGCTGGCAGTCAGCACAGAGCCCGATGCGGGGCTCGAACCCACGAACGTGAGATCATGACCTAAGCGAAAGTCGGACGCTTAACCGACTAAGCCACCCAGGCGCCCCAGAAGCCAGATTCCTACCCTGCCCCTCATGGATCATGGTCATTCCTTTTGGATTTGAGGAGGAACTCCCAAACCTGCTGTGTTCATGTATTTAAGCTGCCCTCTCATCCCGCTGCTGGAACTCTCCCCTCTCAGGCCCAGTTCATCCTGACGAGGGAGGCAGACCCTTTTATGGAGACAAACATGTTTGGCACCAGCATTCTGCCCTAGCCCAGCTCTTGCCTTTGCCTTTGGCAAATTTGTCGCCCATGTGCACAACCTGTATAGCGAGCACCCTGTCCCTCCACATTGATAATGACTTTCTCTTCCACTCTGACAAGGTCACTCACTTCCATGGTCATGCTCTAGACTTGTCTTCCAGAGACTGCATTGCTTTGAAGTCCCTTACTCAAACATGCTACTCTTCAACCCCTACTCCCTCTCCTTCCTGCTTTTGCTACAGTAGCACGTGGCTAAGACTTCTAGCTCATCAACCTCTCCATTTCCCCCATCTTTATTTTCTTCCCAATCTGCTTAACATGGTCATTTCATCCTCTTTCTTGCAATTGCCCTTGGTCCTCTTGCCCGACTCATTCCATAATAAAACTATATTGGATGAACCCAATCATTCATTCATCTTCCCTGTGTCCATTCCCAAATGGAATCTTTCCCATCACTATTCAAATGTGCATTTGTATCCCCTACTTAAAAGAGTTCTCCCTTAGTCTCACCATCTCATTAATTGCCTCTTTCACAGTCAAGAGTCTAAGAAGACTTGTACATACATAATTACTTCACTTCCTCACTTCTTATTTGCTCTCTGTCCAGTTCCAATTTGTTTTTCACCCTCACCTCCCCACCAAAATTCATCTTACTAAGATTGTCAGTCACTTTCATGTTCTCAAATTTTTTTTTTTTTAAATTTTTTTTTATGTTTTATTTATTTCTAGGAGAGAGAGACAGCGTGAGCAGGGGAGGGTCAGAGAGAGAGGGAGTCACAGACCGAAAGAGGCTCCAGGCTCTGAGCTGGCAGTCAGCACAGAGCCCGACGCGGGGCTCGAACCCACGAACCGTGAGATCATGACCTAAGCGAAAGTCGGACGCTTAACCGACTAAGCCACCCAGGCGCCCCTCATGTTCTCAAATTTAATTGACACTTTTTAGTCCGCAGCCCATCCTACCTCACAGCAGCATTTGCCAGAACCATCAAATACTGCCATTTTGAAACACTTATTCCCTTGGCTTCAACAACACCACATTTAACTACTACTCTCTCCTTTCTTTCCAACTCTATCTTGGGAGCTTCTCCTCTCCTATCCGAACTCTACGTAGCATACCTCAGAGATTGGTCCTGGGCTCTCTTATTTTCTCAGATTCTCGAGAAATTTCATTCAAAAGATCCTAAGGATTAAAAAAATCCATCTATTTGGAAAACACAAGTTTTCCCAGAAAGACTTGTACATAAATGTTCACAGCAGCTTCGTTCACAATAGCCCCAAACTGGAAACAACCCAAAAGCCCATCAGTGGGTAAATGGATAAACAAATGTGTTATTTATATAATGGAATACTACTCAGCAACAAAAAAGAATGAAAAACTGCTACCCACACCATGGATGAATCTCAAATGCATTATGCTAAGTGAAAGAAGGCTGACATAAAGAGTATGTACTAGGTGATTTCGTTTATTTAAAATTTTAGAAAATGCAAGTTGCTCTATAGTGACAGAAAGCCAATCAGCATTGCTTGAGGCTGGGGGCAAAGGGTGGGATGGACTGCAAAAGAGCATAGGGAAACCTTTTGGGGTGATGGAGATGTTTTGTATATTTATTATGCTGTGGTTTCATAGGTGTATACAGCAGTCAAAACTCATGAAATTGAACACATTAAATAGGTGCAATTTATTATATGTTATACTTCAATAAGGTTGATTAAAATCTATCTGCTGTAAGGCTTGCATTTATGTCTATAAGCACAGATCTCTCTTATGAGCTTCAGACTGTGGATCCAACTATTCATGTGATATCATCATTTTGATATTTCATAGGCATTTCAAAGTTTTTTTCTCTTTTTTAAATGTTTTATTTATTTCTGACACAGAGAGAGAGAGACAGTGTGAGCAGGGGAGAGTCAGAGAGAGAGGGAGACACAGAATCTGAAACAGGCTCCAGGCTCTGAGCTGGCTGTCAGCACAGAGCCTTATGTGGCTCCAACCCACGAAACATGAGATCATGACCTGAGCTGAAGTCAGATGCTTAACCAACTGAGCCACCCAGATGCCCCATAGGCATTTCAAACTGAAGTATAAACCTGAACCCCCAGGGAGCCTGGGTGGCTTAGTCGGTTAAGTGTCCAACTCTTGATTTCAGCTCAGGTCATGACCTCACAGTTCATGAAATTGACCCCTGTTTCATGCTATTAGCATGGAGCCTGCTTGGGGTTCTCTCTCTCCCTCTTTCTCTGCCTCTCCCCTGCTTGCATGCACTCTCTTTCTCTCTCACAAAATAAATAAATGAACTTTGAAAAAAAAGTAAAATAAAATAGAACCCTGGATTTATTCTCCCACAGGTCCCCCCCAACACCTAGATAAATTGCTATCTTAAGGAGACCTCAAAATACAGTGGATTAAATAAAATAAGATTTTATTTCTGTCTTACAGGACGATCTAGAGATAGGAAAACCACTGCCTATAGACTCTACCTTCCTAATCCCAGGACTCTATTTCTGATTCTAGGAATGCCTCAGTTCTCGTCCTACCTCAACCAGCAGGTGCAGGGAAAGGGTTAAAGAAACACCTGCATGTTTCTTTTTCAGAGGCAAAACCTAGACGTGTCAAATGGCTATACTTCACAACAAAGGAGGCTGGGAAATATTATCTTTATGAGATTATGTGTTCAGCTAAAATTTTATTTCTATGGTAGAGGGTAGAAATGATGTCAAGAGACAGAGTTTCTGGCTTCCTTGAGGGCATGTTGAGACCTGGGCAAATACGTTTTCGTGGGACTCCATCTACTTATGCAATTTGATTAAAAATGTGTTACAAAATCTACAGCCTATGTGAAGTAAAGTGATTTGTCAATGGAGATTTAGATAATGGGTATAGTATAGAAGAAGTACTTACATATTTGTGTATTGTCTATTCACTGTCTGTGTCTAAGCATCTCTAAATGTTCTTTATTGTTGATTGCATTATTTCTGGCTGATTTTGTATTTCCCATGCAATAAAAAAAGTAGCAATACTGTAATTACAATGATATGGCTTTTCAGAACTTTCTGCATTGAAATAATGTACATCTTCTTATTGCTGTTGTACCTTAATACTATTTATTTTAATGCTGGTTATATCACTACTCATGATATGACATCATCTACTTTGCCACCCTTGAATACCAGTTTCCAGTGATTTCAGATTGTCCTGTGCTTCCTTGATGACTACAAATGCAAGTCTTACCCAGAGTATGTAGGAAAATGCAGTTATTTTCTTGTAGTTAAAAATTTTTCATTCTTAAATTTATGGCATAAATGTAGAATAACACATCTTCCAACCATGCTTTTCTTGAACTCTTCAGGTTGGAATCACTGCATTCATAGAATGTGATCTCTTACAGTATTGACTGCACCTCTGCAGGACACAGAGGATGAAGGATCCATGGGCAGAGAGAGGAGTGTCCATTTGCAAAAGGAATGTCCTTTCTTCATCCAGCACAGTTTAAGATAGACCTGAGACAAGTATGACATCACCACATTCATTGGGGGCAAGAGAGGACATTGCTTGGAAGGCATATTGACATTGGGGAGCAATGGTCTTGAAAGCTCTGAGATACACACTCCTCTGGCCTAGCAGGATTGGGGTGTCTTTTTTCCTGCCCAACTTGGGCCCTGGGATGCAGGCTGCTTTCCTCTACTTGTAAAAGCAGCCACCAGCCACATTTCACCCTGCTGTTCTTCTCTTCAGAAGATAGCTGTAGAGTGAGATATGGCATTCTCCACCTATTGTCTCCCAGCTGACTTTGAAGATAAACATGCAGTACTTTTAATGGGAAAGGTATGGAATAACAAGAGGAAGCTGTAAGCTTCCAGAAAAAGGTGGCTGAGTTCTCATGGTCATGATTTCTAGGCCAGATACTGTTCTTTTAGAGTATTGTAACTTGAAGTACTTTTGGACACTTACTCTTAGTTTTAATTTCCTTTTTTAAAGTTTATTTATTTATTTTGCTAGAGACAGAGACAGTGTGAGTGGGAGAGGGACAAAGAGAGAGGAGACAGAGAATCCCAAGCAGACTTCATGTTGCTGGTACAGAGCCCAAAGCAGGGTTTGAACCCATTAAACCGTGAAATCATGACCTGAGCCAAAACCAAGAGTCAGACTCTCAACTTACTGAGCCATACAGGTACCCCTTAGTTTTAATTTCTAAAATCACTTACTCTTAATTTAATTTCTTTTTAGAAAATACATGTTTATTTATTTTTGAGAGAGAGCAAGAGCAAGAGCGTGACAGGTGAGGGGCAGAGAGAGAGGGAAATACAGAATCAGAAGCAGACTCCAGGCTCTGAGCTGTCAGCACAGAGCCCAGCACAGGGCTTGAACTCACAAACCACGAGATCATGACCTGAGCTGAAGCCAGATGCTTAACTGACTGAGCCACTCAGACTCCCCTCTTTATTTAATTTCTAAAGGTGAAGTTTCTCAAATCACTCTAAATGCAGAAAGCTTCTTTAGCTTCTTAGGAAGTACTGTCCAGGCCTGGCCAACCAGTCAATAAGTTGTCATCTTATCTCTAGTGAACAGTGTGTGGTTCTGAGACCCATCACACCTTCTGTCCCTATTGGTTGGTAGCCTCATACAGTTTATTTTTTTAATTTTTAATTTTTAAAATTTTAATTCCAGTATAGTTAACATACAGTGTTATGTTAGTTCCTGGTGTATAATATAGTGATTCAACAATTCCATACATCACGTGGTGCCTATCACAATAAGTGCACTCCTTAATCTCTGTCACCTATTTCACCCATCCCCCCCACCTCCCCTCTGGTAGCTGTCAATGCAATAAGACTGATGAAATCTATCATCTGTTACATTTTATAATCATTATTGCATGGCACCTCACAGCATCATCAGGGGAGAGTGATGATTTACTCCATTTTAAAGATGAGAAAAACGGCATGCAGAAAGATTAAATAATTTTCCAAAGTGTGTCTAACTCTAAAGAACTCAGTGATTCTATGTCAGTTGTTCTCTCAAAGGGAATAAAACACAGTGTATTTATCTTACTCTGATGTCACCAGAGAAACTGGTTTGGAGAAATTTTGATGAGCCAGTGCCAAATTTTGTCTCTTAGGCTACTTGTTCTTGGAGGTTGTGAGCTGCAAGAGGAAATATACCTCCTTAGGAGATTAAGCTGGACACAGCCTGCCCATCTGCTCTCTTGGCAGGGACTGCCGTAGGCTGCCTTTATGAATAAGGGAGATGGAGCAGAGCATGTCACCGGCCAACAGTGCTGCTGGCACCCTGAGGCATGGAGCCAGACTGACTCCTAGGCCAGCTGACTGCTGTCAACATTTTAGAGTCCATGGAGTAGACCTAGTGAAAATTGTAGGTCTTGAAGGAAAGGGATGAAGAGGAGTCTTGATAGCAAGACAGCTCCAATGGTGGAAGGAGACCCCATTTTGGCCATGCTGGGTATCATGCTGGGTGCTGTGGTTAGAGCAATAAACAAGAGAGTATAGTGGGATAGAAAGACATTACGTATACATTGATGCACATAATTATTTAATTACAATTGTGATAAACTCTGTGATAAAAAAGTGGAGTGTACTTTGACAGCATATAGTGGGGAGGTCTAAGTCTGGGTGTGGGGTGGGTTTCAGGGAAGTCTTTCCTTGAGAAAATGACATCTGTAACAAACCCAATGGGTTGTTTGTAGCATATCGTATAGATTATTTACCAAACATCCAATTTCTCTTTCCTCTTCTTTCCTTAGAGGACTACCATTCTCCATTTTAATTTTTATGTATCCAACTTCCTTTATCCAGCCATGTTCTTCAGGGAAGATGGCCCCAGAATATAGGTCTTGATTGATCTGAGTTAATAATGATTGTCTTAGTACTTTTGCCATTAATTGATTTAGGTATGTGTTAAGTTAGAGCCTAGAGGTGACCTTTTCTTCCTTTGAATGTTGTCATGTCTGTTGACCTTGATTGAATCTCACTTGAGGACAAATCCCACTCACCAAAGGCAGAGCAAGAAAATGGAAAGAATCTTGGTTCTTGTTAGCTTTCTTAACTCAATAAATCAAATTGGAGCGTCCCAAGCTTTAGATTTTTTTTTGATGAATTTCTCATTATATGAGCCAGTTGAGTTCGAGTTTCTGTTATTTCCACCTCAAAAGATAACAAGAATTATCTAGGTGATGAGTACGAGTGGGAAGACCACTCTAGTCAGAAAACTAAAGCATGTGCACCCTGAAGTAATAATGGAAAGTAGTTCCATGGGGCTGAAGAGCAGTGAGCGAGGAAGAGTGGAATAAGATGAAGCTGGAGAGTTGGCAGAGGTCAGATCATGCCACTGCCCTTTCTTGAACATTACCTAATAATTCATATTTGGACTCCTTACAGGCATATCCAGGTTTATAATTCTTTTTTTTAATGACCCCAACAGAATGCTGGATGAACCTTACTTTTATATAGTATAGTAGAATGGGAATACTTATATACCTTGATGGTTTACAACATGAATGAAATTCACTAGTAATCGCTCAGTTCTCTAACTTACTTGGCTTATGTAACTATAGCCTGAAGTAGCTGCTACAGTAGCTGCTAACTTGCTGTCTTGTGGGACTGCCTGAAGGTTACCTAGTCTCAGCGACCTTGAATTGGGTCCTCAGCATACAGGCATTTTGGACAATACTTCAAAGAGTAGTTACTCTGGTTGTGTTTGTTATTACAAAGCTGGAGATCTTCAAATTCTTTGGTCTAGGGATCTGAGGGAGTCTGGGAATTCTATCAAGTAATGAGGAAGAAGTCCATCGGCTCTTGCAGAAGAGTTTCCCTGTGGTTGCCGCAGGTGGAAGAGACCCAGGGGAGTAGTAGGTCCAAATATATATCTACGGGGGATATGGGCTCTAAGAAGCTAAATTATTAGACAAGAAACCTGCCTGCTCAGTTCAACCTTGCCCATTGTGTTTGGCTCTTCTTCACTTGTAGGTCCTTGCTTATTTCTTACCAGGCTCCTGTGGCTGTCTGGATGTTAGCCTGTAAGATGTGGACCCTGAATTTCAAGAGCTCAGGCTTCAGAAGCAGATGCAACCTAACAGCTGTGTGAACTTGAGCATATTATATTTACTCATCTATAAGATGGTTATGATAATAGAACTTAACTTCTGGAAATGTTGTGAAAATCAAAGCCAGTAATCTATGAGGGCTTAGTACAGTGCAGATATTCAGTCTATGATATTAATTATTTAATATCACAACTGTTAGTCATCTCTACCATCAGTATTTGTGGGTTGCATCCCGATCCTCCCATGAATGCAGTATGGAGGACCTTTATCACCTCTGCCCTTGTCTCAGTTAATGCAGTGCCACAACACAACTGTTTACTGAGCTATGTTCTAGGCTCTGTGAAACAACAACAACAACAATAACAACTTCTACAGCTTTCAGTGTTCACAAGCCAGAAGGAATACTTGGCTTCCCCATTTATTTCTCACAGTAAGATCTAATCCAAGAATAGGATTGTGTTTGTGAGTCTGAATTTTAAAAACTATGACTGTAAAAATCTTTTAGAAAGTGTCCCGATAAAAATAGTTAGTATTTTGATTTGTGCTCTTTGATAGATACGTTGAACCACCTAAATCTACAGATTCATTACAAGTGCCCCTTCATATTCAGAGAGAGTGATTATCCCCTGCTGTGTGTAGACCCTCTGGGATGTCTCCAGTGTAAGTACAGCTCTGAGCAAGCCATGCTTTGCAAAGTCAGTTATTTGTTTTACTTCTGCCAGAATATTGAAAGTTTGCCTGGCAAACATTCCCTGAAATCAAAATGACTTATTATCAGGCTTCCTTTGCTTTTGATCCTGCTGCAGGATGGTGTGTTTTCCTAATGATGCAGAATCTCTCGTTAAGTTCAGGAAACAGGATATAAGGATAAGTCAATTGACTCAATTTATGGACATAATAAAACGGTCCCTATTACCTTCAGCAGTCAAGGCAAGACAAGGTGAAACACAGTGTTGTAAAGTTATTATGACAAAATAGTTTAGTATTTACCTGACCAAATAAAGTGAAAATACTGCATTTATTTTTGAAGCAGCATTTCAGACATTATGACCGAAAATTAATAGTGGTAGACGATCATTTATCCTGTCGCACTGGGATATTGCAGAGTTCACTCAAAGCCAGGAATATCTGCTATTAAATCATGGCAAACTAAAAAAAATTTTTTTGAAGTATTTCCTTGTGTCTGCTCTATGTCTACTGTTGGCCCCACTGAGCCAGTGTTAACAGCTAAGGCATTTCTTTTTCCATCTTGTAATATAATTAAAAACAAATTTAGAAGCAGAATAGATGTTTTGTATGTTAGAGCCCTGTTAGTTTTGGGGAAGGCATTGGCAATGCACACAGCTGTTCCTGACAATTATAAACTCAGAAAAGAAAAAAAGAGAGGACAGAAACCAAATTGACCAAATATGGTTGCTTTATCTTCCAGTGGGAAGCAAGTCTTTGGGGTGGCCATAGGAAGAATAGATGTATACCAAGTATTTTTAACCTGCTTTATTTTAAAAAGAGATGGACGTAAGGCTTAAGGGGTATAGAAAGTTTTAAGTAGTTAAAGATTCCAAGGGGTACATGTGATATTAGTAGCTTATGAAAATACTTGAGGTTTGGGCTAAATTTCAGTTTATTTCTGGTTTTTAGTTAATTTCTAGACTCTGAAGCCTAAAATCATTTTATGTTTCCAAATTAAAATGGGACCACGACTCTAAGTTGGATAAGCAAGACTGTTGACACTGAGCAAACATGAAAAACTCCTCTAAGTTTATTTCAAATATCTAATAATCTGTTTACATGTGTTGATTATGAGTTGCAGAGTGCCTAGCAGTAAGATCTTTCAAGTCTCTGCCAGTGATCACTGGTATTAGGTCTGTCCCTGGCAACTCTGAAATTGTATCTGGCCATGCTCTCTTCCCCCTCCCCCACTCCTAGTCCATCTTGGCTTGCATAGCTTTGTTTTAAAATTTTTAATTGTTGTAATTGTTCTATCTCCCTTATAACATTCTGCATAATTTATTTTTTGTGTTTAGTATTAATTGTTTGCCTTTTCTACCCTGCCACCCTGCACTGTAAAGCCTGGGTCTTTTGTTTTGCTTTGTTTTGGTTTTTTTCCCGTAGGCTCCATGTCCAAAGTGAGGCTAGAACACATGACCCTGAGATCAAGAGTCATGCTCCACTGGCTGAGCCAGCCATGCACTCCCTAGCCTAGATCTTTGATTTACTCACCAACTTATTTGAGCATCCAGAGCAATGCCTGGCACATAGTAGGTGCTCAATAAATAGTTGTTGAATGACTGAGTCATATCCTTCTTTTCCCTAAAATGTGATAATCATTTTCATTGGCTTTGTGATAAAGTATAACTTCTTTATGTGGCACATACAATCCAGATCCAGTTTAAATAGCCAAATATATTTCTTTTCACTTTTCGCCTGAATGGTTCCAGTCCTACCAAACTATGGCCTAACTTGCGTGTGGGTTTTTGCACATGCTGAGTTTTTTGCTTGGATTTCTCTTTGTCCTCTTCCTGAATAACTGATTAAGTTTTGGGGACTCAGTTTAGATTTTTTTCCCCCAAGAAGGCTTGTTTGGCCTTCCATGTCTGGGTTAGGAGCCCCTCCTGTATATTCTACAGTGTGTTACACTGCCCTTATCATAGCAAGTTTATATGATATTGATAGCCATGGACTAACCATCTAACTAACCAAGAGCAAGAGCCAAGCATGCATTGTTCATAGTTTTCTTCATGTCAAATGCATTGCTCAGCACCTTATAGGAGCTTCATTGGATATATGTAGAATCAGTGAATCAACATAAAAGGAAGGGTATGTAACTCAGACATCAGCTATGATCATCCTACCCAGGAAGATCTGGGGAAGATTGGCTCAATGCCATTGTCTCAGGCATTTTTACTTTCTCAGGGGTTATCACTTCCAGCCCCAATTTCCTTTTTGTCCCTTAATTTACTATGGTGCAATGGTTAAGCATGTGGTCCCGGAGTTCCATCATCTAAGCTAAAATCTCACCCTTGGCACGCCGTGCTGATCATGTGATCAGAGAAATCCAAGAAGAAGCTCATCCTCCCAGATCTTCCTTGGGCTGATTATCCTTTCAAGGACAGAATAAAGATCAGCTCTAGAAATGTATCACATTGAGCTGTTGACACCAGAGTGAAAAAAAAAAGTATATCAAAAGGTTTCTCTTCATTTGAAGGAATTCAAGGCATTTTTGTGTTATGTGGGAGGAAATCATGCTTGATCCAATTTCCTGAATGTATTTGTGTGTGGCTCTAGTCTGTTCCAAACCAAATCTTGTCGACAGTAGAGAGGTATGGAAAGGGGTTCCTGTTGACCATCAAATAAGGGTGTTTTTCTTTTAAACTTTTAAAAAAATGTTTTTTATTTATTTCTGAGAGAGAGAGAGAGAGAGGGAGACAGCGTGAGTAGGGGAGGGTCAGAGAGAGAGGGAGACACAGAATCCGAAACAGGCTCCAGGCTCTGAGCTAGCTGTCAGCACAGAGACTGACACGGACTCAAACCCACGAACCGTGAGATCATGACCTGAGCTGAAGCCAGACGCTTAACCGACTGAGCCATCCAGGCGCCCCATGTAAGGGTGTTAAACACAGAAAATAAATTCTCCATGTTACACTTGAACCATGCATAAACATACCCTGTGTATCTTTTTAAAACATGAACATTTCTGCATTTATTTATTTATTATTTATTTGAGAGAGAGAGAGATGAGAGTGCATGAGCAAGGAAGAGGGGCAAAGGGAGGGATAGACTTTTACGCAAGTGGGGTTTGATCCCACGACCCTAAGGTCACAACCTGAGAAAAGTCAAGGGTTGGACACTCAACTAACTGAGCCACCCAGGTGCCCCAACATCTGCATTTAAATTCTATTGTGTTTCTTTGTATTGTTAACAATGCATCAGAACTGGATATTTTTTTCCTCATCTGAACATAAAATAAAATTTAAAGAGTATTGTAATGTGAGCTTATATGTGCGTGCGCGTGCACGCGCACACACACACACACACACACATAGGCATACACAAAATTAAAATTGTTTTTGAGGGTGTTAGAGTCATGTGCATTCCTGGTTAGACAGTTCCAGTTCAGCTGGAGAAAAAAAGAAAAGGTTTTGGTCTATGACAGTTTTACTTTGCAAATTCAGAATGCTAAGTGATATCAGCACAAAAAGTCTTCTTTGAGCTCTACTTTTTGTTATGTGAGAACAAATATATATTTTATGAAAAAATAAAAAAAATAAAGAGTACTGTGATGCCAAGCACTTTAACATACATAGCAGAGAAACTGATATGAGTGTTTTGGGTTTCAGAGGACACTTAAATATGACATTTCATGCTTTGTTCTTTACAAATAAGACTTTGGGGTTGATAAAATAAGAGCAACAACACATCCCACTCCTGCCAATTACTGGCCTGTTAACTTCTCTCTGCCTCAGTTTCCTCAGCTGTAAAGTGGGAAGGATTACGATAATCACAATATCTACCTCATGATACCTTGTAAGGATTCGATTCAATTGTACGTGGGAAGTACAGAGAGCTTAAGACACAGTAGGTCTCAGTAGGTCTTAGCTCTCCCGATCAACTACATAAACAAGGCTGTTGCATTTAGCAGAGTTTGCAGCGAAGGTCTGGCAGGTCCCACGGTTACATCACAGCAGATAATGAGGCATCTCTCTTGGGAAAAGTCCTGTCCTCCCTCCGCCATCAGGATCTTTCCCGGGTGCACGTTCCCCAGCAGAGGGCTCTGGCCTTTGGCCCTCTTGCCAGCCCTTCTTTTCCTCCCCTGGACCTTTGCTTTTCCACGGTCCACACCTCTGCATTTCTCTGCACCATGGCAGCCGGAAATGCACACCTCTTCCCTCTGTCTCTTCTGCAGCACACTTAAGCTCTACTGCCTCAGGCAGACTTCCAGACTGGATCAACACCCTCTTTATATGCAGAAAGCTCAGTCCAATGACTGGGCTGTCTCCAGTTTTAGCAGATGCTCATCCTCCTTTGAACACGGCCATTTTCCTTAGGAGGCAGCTGTGGTTTTAAATGGCAAATTGCTTTTCTTCATTACAAGTAGAAGGAAAAAATAACCATAAATACCTTAACGAGTCTGTGAGTGTGTGTTTGTGTGACAAGGAATCCCATTGTTTGTGAAGCAGAAAACACTAACCAGCCCCAAGCTTTTGCTTTTAAGGCAATGCAGTTCCCCTTTGTGTGAACAGGCCTGGCGGAGGCCTCTTATTCTAGAGAAGCATCCTTTTCGCTTTCCTCTCAAAAGTCCTCACCTAAGTGCTGTGTTGGAAGCAGCCACATTAGCAGGGTTGAGCTGCTGCAACATTGTAAATGCCAGCAAATAAAAGTGTCAGCAGCCTGGCTGTGGGAGGCTGGCAGGGCCTGGAGTTTAGTGCTGTTCTGTCCAGATCGGCCTTTCTGAGGGGGCTGGTTCATATCCAGCCCACACGAGTAGTGATTCAGAGTTATTTCCTACTGATGGCTCTTCCTGACCCCAGGAAAAGGTGTTTGGAGTTCTCCAGCCGCAGCCCACCAGGAAGGAGGAGAGCCCAGTCAGCTCGAGCCGCCCTCTCTCTGCAACAGATGGCCCCATCCAAGTTAATGGGTGGCATTTGGAGGGGCTGGTGGAAGCTTCCCTACCCCCGTCTCTACTGATAACAGAATTTTTCTATCACTTCTGAGAGGACCCATAATCACAGGAAAAATATAAGCAGACTTGTTTTCTTTTCACCACTGGATGTGTTTATTTACAAAGAGGGACTTTAAACCGCCAGAGACACATATCACTTACGGGTAGTAAAACTCTTCCCCATGATTCACAGACTTCTAAGGCTGTGCTGCTTGCAGTGCTGAGGGTCTGTAACAGCACAGTGCTCAGAGGGGAACTTCAGCCATGCCTGTCCCGGGCCACTGCACAGACGATGCCTACATTTGGTGAGTTGGCAAAAGCAAATAGTGTTTTAGGCCTGAGGGTACATTTTACATTTGCATTTGAGGGCAGAATGCAACTTTGGGCCTTGAAATTGACTGTGTAGAAGAAAATGCTTGTTGTGTGTAGTGAATATTCAGTGGCCTGGCTTACAAAGCTCATCCAACAGCAGGATCCTGGCCGTATAGCCAGGAAGGTTTCTCCAAGGTAAGGTCTTAGGAGAGGAGGAACACAGGGCCCCCTGTTGCTGAACGCTCTTTGTAATGGGCATGTTAAAGGCTTGGCAATCATAGCCAACCATTTCAAATATGTTTTCAAAGAGTGTTGAAGGCGTGGGAAAATGCCACAGATCATTAGTAAATGAAGGAAACAAGTATGATGCCGAATATTCAAGTCTGACCTAAACTCTGTGAAACAATGGGTATTAGACATACACCAAGATGCCCATGATTGGTGGCAAGCTTAGGCATCTATGTTTGTCTTACATCTGTTAATAATATCCGGTGATTTCCAGGCTTCCCATAGTAAGCATATATCACTGTTTAAATCTGCATAAAATAAGTGTTTATTTAAAAAATAAAATGGAACACTCTACTCCCATCAGTGATGTTTTTAAAGGGTTCAATTTTTTTTACAATTAGGCAAAATCTATTATTACTCTCTTATTATTCTCTGTTGGAACGTAAAATGGTCCCAGCCTACTTTATCCATTTCTTGTGACGGCTATGTCTATGTTCACCTAAAAAATAATGGTGTTTTACGTATACCCTGGGTTAGTGTATTTGTGACAGATACTAACTTTTGGCGGGCAAGTCAGGACCACTTGGTTTTAGCTTTGATGCGAAAGCTTTCACCTTTTGATTTAGAGCAATGTGATCAAATTCTATAAACAAATATTGCAGGACACACACACATACAGCACATATATCTACATATAAACATTTGCCAGTGATGGGGCACCTGGGTGGCTCAGTCAGTTAGGCATCTGACTTCAGCTTAGGTCTCTATCTTGCCATTCCTGAGTTCCAGCCTCATATCAGGCACTGTGATAAAATTCCTTTATTGAATAGCTCCAATCTCCTTCTTCTCTTTATTAAAGTAACAGTGGCATATATGGTTTTAATGGACGCTTTACAAGATATATCCTTAGGTCATATCTATTCTGTTTATTCTCTTGTGCCTTTAATATTTTCCATCTATGTTCTCAAATAGAAATTCTAGAAGTGTGTTTTGAGGAATAAATAGTTTCATGACACGTTTTTGAAAAAAGGATTCTGTGCCTCAAAAGTTTTGGAAACACTATGTACTATGTCACTTTCCAACTGTATTCTCAATTCATATACTCACAATAAATGTTCTTGAAATGTTCTACAGCTAAGAAATCCCTTAAACTCTGTTTAAAATAGTATTTCTGAGACTTATCCAACCAGGATATTCAGAAGTACTACTTCCAAAGCGCCACATAAGCCACATCATCAAAGAAACATTAACTGACTTTCTTTTGCTATTCTGAAAAAGAAACAGGAGAGCAGACAAATAAAATGAGCAGAATTTTTATAAAAATAACTCAAGAAGGATTTTATGCTTAAGTCATAATCCTCTGCCCCAAGCCCTTTGAATGACTGTAGAATCCCTCAGCTTCTCAGGGGACTGTAGCAGCCATTGCTTAAATTCAGGTCACAGAAACACTAGAAGCCAGAGTGTAGGTCTTCTTGGCCATCTCTGATAATTTTGACTTATTCTCTAACTTCAGGGTAATGATTGTAGTAGCTGCATGTTGATCTATTTGGTGTAGGCTGTTACCACGACTGCCACCCACCCCCTGCCCCCAACCCCAACACCATCCTTTCTTTCAGCTTCATGTCTTTCTTGTTTCTTTAACCCAGAGTGACTGCATGATTGCCAGAAGTCTCCTTTTGACATCTCTTGCTCTCCCAACTGTATTACGTGGGTTGGTCAATGGATCATCATTCTAACACGTACATGCATGGTCTGCAAAAGAATGTCTTTAAGCTTCTTAGCAGCAAAACTTTGACAATATCGTGCCTTTGAGAAAGTCCATGAAGTCTTCTGGGCCTAGTTTGTCTGTGATATTTATATTTTTCAAGGGCTGTGGCTATGTTTGTGCAGTGCCTAATGTATCGGAATCTTCCATTATTATCTCTTGGTGCTTTTGAAATTAGTTTTTGCACTTATTGAAGGATAGGCAAATTCATAAACAAAGGGAAGTGGTTGGGATGTCATAGTTGTTTTATAAAAGGTATCCATGACAAGGCTAATTGATTCAGGGGACTTCGTTTCCAATAAGGGAACAGAGATTAGTTTACTGTCGATCTTAATTATTCCATCCATCAACATTTGTTGCCCCGGGCAACTGGCATCATCTTTGCTGCTTGCTAATTTTAGCTCATTTTACTTAGAGAGGCTTGGTTCTTTTGTTTCATTTTTGTGGATTTGGATGAGGAAAGAAGGACCTGACATTTCCATGGGTGAAATTCTAAGCTGTGCTATGCTGAATTCACCAACAGAAGACATTCCTTTTTTAAGCTCTTGATTGAAATTCATACACTATAGGTGTTTGTTCATTCATACAGATGAACTCACAAATAAACGTAAATAACATGAACCTGTAAATGAACATCATCTAACCTACTTGCAAACAAGCCAAAATGAGTAAAGAGAAAATATAATTACCATTGCCAGAGGATATTTGGTTAAGGTCTCAAAAGAGTACTGAAGTTCCAGGTCTTGGAATTTAAATGTGACTGGTGTTCTTTGGTTATATTATTTTTAAATTAGTTTTTGATTTTGTGTTGCTGAACCCTAAGTACCATTCCACCTTCCTGCACATCTCCCCAGTGCAGTCTGTTCCTTCATGTACCTTTGCTCTGTCTGCCTCTGCATTGCACTCTCTTTTTGGACCGCTTTGAATATGTGCAGTTTGGATAGAAGGGCATTCTAACTGGAGCCATAATGGAAGGAAGAGAAGCAAAAGACAGGAATTTGCGCAGAGAAAATACAACAAAATGCGTTTAGAAAAGGAGAAATTTGGGGCACCTGGGTGGCTCAGTTGGTTAAATGACTGACTTTGGCTCAGGTCATGATCTCGTAGTTCATGAATTCGAGCCCTGAATCGGGCTTTGTGCTGACAGCTCAGAGCCTGGAGCCTGCTTCAGATTCTATGTCTGTCTCTCTCTGCCCCTTCCCCACTCGCGCTCGGTCTCTCTCTCAAAAATAAATAAACGTTAAAAAAAGTTAAAAAGAAAGAAAAAGAGCAACTACATGGTTAAAAATGCTGAGCACATATATTATGATTGCAACATAAAATTTGTGTAAATACTGCATTTAGATTTTCACTTTATGTTGGGACAGAGTCACAACTGCTTGATACTTGCTATTCCTTCTCATTGTTTTACATTCTCATCATATGACTCTATTGGGTAAGTGTAATCATACATATGTGGTTTTCTAGTATAACCAGATGAAATTCATAACAAGCTAACCCAACACATTTAATTGATTTCTCTTCCCTTTTTTGCAGCATAGTAGCTAGCATAGTAGTCCCCAGGTCACATAAACAGCTCCTGTCTTTGTCAGATATCTCTTGTTGCAAGGAAAAGAAATTCACTTAAGGAAGGTCAAGTCAAAGTAGTGCTGATTAAAATGGTATAGTGTTAATCTCATGGAACCCAGTTATGGGAAGTGTAACTTTCTAGCTGAAAGTCATCAGGAAGATACTCTCAATCTTTCTGGTTCTCTCTTTGGGCTTAAATATTTTTGCATCTATGCTTTCCTTCTATGCTATTCTCTTCTGTGGTGGACAAGATTTCTTTGCAAGACACTCAGGTTTTGCTCCTTCAAAATTTACGCATGCAGAGTCTGGCTACTACTTGCCATGATCTCATGGATTCATGCCTATGACCATCTAATGGACTCTAACTGACTTTTTATTTCTCCTCTTTAAATGAGGGATGATTGTTGATCTGTCCCAGCAGACTAATGCTTCATAAAGGCAGGAGTAAGAACTGCTTTGCTCATCAGTATAGTCACATTGCCTAGCTCAGTTTATGGCATGTGAACTGATGAGTAAATCTTAACTCCAATATCTGGATCTCCTGAAGTTGTCTCCTATATTTTCACCTGTTGTCTCTGATATTTTTTCTCTTGGGTTGATTAAATGGTCTCCTATTGAGTGCTGAACATGGCATATGAAAAATTGAAGAGATCATTTGAAGTTCTGGATGATATTATCATCCCCTAGAGAAGATATACTTTCATGGCTGACACTTGGGCAAAACTAATAGGATAGAGGGTAATTACCTTAATCCAATCTGAGATTGAGTTAATTCAAATTTGTGTTCAGTCTTAAAAGAGATTGTTTTCTGGCCATGTGTAGCAACATGGATGGACCTTGAGGGTGTTATGCTGAGCGAAATAAGTCAGGCAGAGAAGGACAAATATCATATGTTTGCACGTATAGGAGGATTAGGAGGAACTTGACGGAGGACCAAGGGGGAGAAGAAGGGGGGAAATGGTGGGGGAAAGGGAGAGAGGCAAACCATGAGAGACTCTTGAATGCTGACAAAAACTGAGGACTGATGGATGTGGGGGGGCAGGATGGGCATGGAGGAGGGCACTTGTGGGGATGAGCACTGAGTGTTATGTGGAAACTAATTTGACAATAAACTATTTGTAAAAAAAAAAAAAAAAAAAAAAGAGATTGTTTATTTCTCGTTATTGGTTCACAACCTCCTCGGAGTTTCCTGGGCATAATCTGAAACCAACTCCCTTATGCTGAGGGCAGGAAGAGGCGGAAGAAAGAAGCAGACCACTCCAGACTCATAGGTGGCAGGTTCAAATAAGTGAGGGAATTTATGAGGCTTGTCTTGGTGGCCACAGAGGAGTGCATCTCCACACCTGTCTTCCCAATCTGAAAAGTTTATGCTGAGGCCTTAACTGGGTTCTGTCAAATAGACTATCCAGATGGTCTCCGCACCATATCACTATCTCAAGGCTGTATCCTTGGGGCGGCTTCTGAGAGTGGGAAAGGCAGCAGAACGCACATTCCAAGGGCCATAGTGGGGGGTAAGGAGCCTCTGATTGCCCAGATCCAGCTCAAGGGATAAGTGGTGGTCATGTGCCCTTGACGACCTCCCCCAGTACTAGTAAGCGCTAATTCTTAGGGTGTAGCCCTTCAGTGATTGCAGTGGAAAGTTTAGGAGTGTTTCTAGGACCCTTAATCTTGGTGGGCCTAGAACTCTGGTGTGTGTGTGTGTGTGTGTGTGTGTGTGTGTCTTAATAGCAGAAAACTGAAAGCAGAAGGCTATTCTCAGCTTTCTAGTCCCTTGGCTACTACTTAAATGTATCAAGGAGAAAAGTGTTGTTGAATGTCAGGCTAATGTGTGTGTGTGCTTTCTTTTCTTCCTCTCTAGGATCTTAGATCTTAGGTCTTGCTACCTTGGTGACTATTTTACTTTAGTTTTTTTTTTTTTGGTTTGATATTTTATTTTATTTTATTTTATATTTTAATTTTGTTTGAGAGAGAGCAAGCAAGCATACAAGCGGGGGGATAGGCAGAGAGAGAGGAAGAGAGAGAATCCCAAGCAGGATATGCACTGTCAGCGTGGAGCCCGATGAAGGGCTGGTTCCCATGAACCAAGGGATCATGACCTGACCAGAAGAAATCAAGAGTTAGAGGCTCAACTTATTGGGCCACCCAGGCACCCCATGGTTTGGTATTTTAACTCATCTGGTTGTTCTTGGAGAGAGAGTTGGTTAGATACATATGCTCTATCATAGCCAGAAGTGGAAAGCAACTATTGAGTAAATGAATAATATATTCAAAAGAAATCTGATGGGCCTATCTTGGATTAGATGTTTCCATTCACTTAATCAACTGTGGCCAGAGGGGAGGGATAATGTAAAACTCAGAGAGCACCACTGCTCCCAGTAGGCTGGCTAACACAGGGAGGAGTGGGACAGGGTACTTATTGTCAAAGATGTTTGCCTCAACTATCTTCATCGTCATCATCATCATCATCATCATCATCACTCTTATTAATGCCTCATTTTTACACTTTATGATTTATAAAACTCTGCAATCTGGATTTTCTCCTCTGGTTTCATTACTCTAGGATCTGTCATTGGTATCTATGTTAACATTTACTCTAATACCCTACAGCATTTATCTGCCTTCATTTTCACCGCTGTAATCAACAACCCACCTAAAATTGAGTGTTCTGGATCTTATAATGACCAATTTTTCTATTGTTCCCAACACTGTCTCTTTCCTCTTGCCCCATCCACCCCCAAACTTCCCGATGAGCCGGGGCTGAGATAGGCTGTGTTTGGTCATTATACCACTTCTCTCTGTCCTCTTCAATGCTTTCTACTCCTCATGTGCTGAGCTCCTGAACAGCTAGTATGTGCTTCTGTGCCTCAAGCCAAGTGTCCAAGGGGACTGCAGGGTTTGAGGACAACACATGATGACTGAATAGCAGAAGGAAGGACAAGTGACAATACAATTTTCAATATAAATTTAGTAGGAGGCCCCACCTGTTATCTCTCTCACCTAGAATATATTGCTTGGGATTCCCTGAACAAAGGCTCTAAATAAAAATACCTAGGTGAACTTGTGAGTTGATGGGAGCATATCCATTTTTCTTGGCTAACAGTTTAGAAACAAGCAGTAACTCTAGGGAAGAGGTGCTTCATTAGGGGGGTGAAAAGGAGAAAGGCAATGAGTAAAAACACAGTTACTGTTTTGTTTTGTTTTCTTCAATTTTACGTCATCAGTTTTGGTTTGGCTTATCTGAGTCTGGACAAATTGAAGCTATATTCCACGATACTTTTTGTCCTTATGGCTGCTTCAATCTGTCACTTAAACATAACACCAACATTATCATTATCATAAGAACTAACACCTACTGAGAACCTACCATGTTCTCAATATGCATGATCACTTACTGCTTACTACAACTCCATGAGGTAGGCATTATCACCAACACATTTATAGATGACCCAACTGAACTTAGAAAGGGTGAGTAATTTTTCCAAAGTGACATAAAGCTTAGGAAGTGACCAATATTTGAATTCTGAAGCCTGACATTAGAACTTTCACTTTGCTGCACTATGTACATAAACTATAGATTAAAATGTTTACTTTTTTGAATTTCCACATGGTAAGAAAAATACATGGGAGAGTATGATTTTCTGTAGGAAAAGGGGCTGTCCTGTGAAAGGTTAAATTAGTATTTCTCTATTTGAGTATTTACTAAACCGCTATTACTAAAAATGCAATGTTCAGTCAAAATAGATGACGGATGCCAATCTCTATTTCATACAATAGCTTAGGGGAAAGCAGGAGTCCAGTATCATCTGGGGATTGAGTCCCCACCTCCCCTGTTGCTTCTAATCCCGAAGGTGTTGCTCCTGTCCGCCTCATGTCCACATCCTAGCAACAGGAAGGGGAGAGAGAAGGTGCATATTCAGACTTCTTAAAATGCCACGAGCTGGAAGTTGCACACATCCTATCTGCTCTAGTCCTGTTTGTAAGAACTCAGTCACGTGACTACACGTAGCTGCAAGGGAGGCTGGGAGATGTAGTCTTTATTTGGGTGGCTCTGTGCCTAGCCAGAACTTAATAGAGCATTCTACCTCTAAAAAGGAGAAAGAGAAGATGAATACTGGAGGACAGTCCTGCTGATTTCTCTAACTGGTTTCCAAACTAGTAATACAAATGATGATATGTTTATGAGTTCAGGATTTTTAAAGTTAGCTGGCATTGGTTATAAGTGATTTGTTTCCTTATTTTAGACAAGACTATCCAGTCTTGGATACAATCAAGATAATTTGTATAATACTTTAACTCAAAGCAAATTCCGTAGTCTAAATTATATTAAAACCAGAAGAGATTACAGGCCATCGTTTCACTGCAAAAGAGATTATAAATACCATTAAGATAAGCTTCACTTTATAACTAAAGGATATTTATGGGTGCACTTGGGTAGGGCAACTGACTAGATATTTGGAAACAGCTTACAGGGATTAATTATAAACATGCTATCCCTTCTCTATTTGATTTGTAAGATAAGATTGATGGGTGTACACGCAGAACAAAAGGGGATTTAATAACAGAGATCAGCCTCACACCAAGTAGGCGGTCTGATTTAAAACAAACACAGCGTATCAGTGAGCTCATGTCTCCAAGCCTCTAGGCTTGATTAGCATCTTTAGGTAAATTAAGATTTCTTAAGCCCCCTGTGGGGGCCCATACAGAATGCAGTCACCTGAGTGACTCACAGCCCAGGGAAGATGATGACATTAAGGACTGTAGTTTTTATTTCCAAGGAAATTTTGGAAATTTCTGCACATGAGTGTTTATGAAAATTCCCCATTTTCACGTATCCCAAATATCATGTAAAATGAAATGCCCTTTTGGGTGCAGTGAGCCTCCGAGTTACTGCCACTTCCCATTATTTGGCGTAGCTTGGTCTCTGAAGTCAAGGCTTGTTTGTTTTGGAGATTGCACATTCTCTTTTTCTCGCACAGTTTCATGGTCTTGCTTGCTTGAAGCAATCGTTAGGTTTAGTTCATGGACCAGGAAGGAGCTTCTCCAGGGATGGGCACTCAAATCATAGAACACAAAGCTATAAACATCTCCCATAGCACAGCCCAGCAACGGATGGACAGACAAGAGAGAGGTTAGGGGCTTCATCATGGTTTCCTGGCTACTGCAGGACATTTGGGTCTAGGAGCTATGTCTCTAGACTCCTAGCCCAGGGCACTTTAAAAGCCCATTGGCATTTATTAGTTGTGCATCTTAGGCAATTTGAGAATTTAATAAAAGTTCTCTGAAGTCCTATCTCTTTGTTTAAAATCCATTTTAGCATCTAAAAATTTTTGCATTCTCTAGCGAATTAGGCATTTCCTAGCACAGGTAGATCCTGTCCCAAGGGCCAGGAAGGTCTCACCTTGACCTACTAAGATTTGGACAAGCGAGTTATCTATATCCAGTCATTGTAATTGTGGGTATATGTGTTCAGCACATTAACTTGTTAATGCTAAGCATTTAAATCGCCTCAGTTTTTGGAACTGTTTTGCGTAATAATTTTGTTTTAATAAAATAGGAGTCTGGGCCATTGGATGCTGTGGGGGAGGTCTCATGATTTTTAAGAGATGTTTGGGGGTGTCACCACATGTAGGTATAGAGTTGACGCTGAGTAAACATTTGGTGAACTGAGTTTAAGTTGAGTTTGAATCAGAGAATTAAGCCTCTACTTGACTGCTTAGCTCTTGATTGCCTTCCTGGTGAAAATCAGCAGAGTCCACAGGGAGGGCACAGGAGCTGACGTGAGGACACATCAGCACTGACTCTGTTTGTGAGTTCTGTGGCCCTCAGGCAGTCATTTATGCTTCTGAACCTCAGTTTTCTCATCTGCGATGTGGGGAGAAGATCACTTGTTTCACAGCAGGGCTTTGAGGCAGGGTTACGTCTTCAAGTGAGGTGATGTTTGTGAAAGTCTTTTAACTAGGGAGGCGCCATTCAAATGTGAAGCTCATCAGTTTTTGTTATTGTTGTAGTGGCTTTACTGCTATATCAGTTCAATTGTAGTTCATTTCCAGTTTCGTGGCCTATGTTCTCGTAAGTTAGGTTTTTACAAGCTAGATGGAAACAGTGTCGAGCTGCTTTATAAGAAGTGTTTGGCTTATACATTCGTATGGTGATCTGAGAACCAGACATCCAGCAGCACACCAGCAGATCCAGAATATCTTTGTCATATTATAAGGCCATAGCAAGCTGGCCAAGAAGGCAAATACTGTCTTTGAGCAGTCACAGGGACTTCCCTGTCTTCTGAACATGCATGCGTTGACAGTATGAAACCCTCATCCTGCCGTGGTTCTGTCTTATTGTTGTCTTCTTCACCTTCTCCCTCTCTTTCTCTGCTCTCCCTCCACTTCCCCTTCCCCCTTCTCCCCTCCTTCTCCTTCTTCTCTTCCTCCCCCTTTTTTTCCTCCTCCGCCTCCTTTCCCCCCTCCCCCCTCCTCCCTTTCCTCTTTTCCTTCTCCCTCCCCTCCCCCTCCCTTTCCCCTACCCTTACACCTTCTCTCCTCCTCCTCCTTCTTCTTCTCCTCTTCCTCCTCCTTCTTCCCCTCATCTTCTTCCTCCTCCTCCTCCTTCTCCTTCTTCCCTTCCTCCTTCCCATCGCCTCTTCCTTTGATTTCTTCCCGTAACGAAATCCTACAAACACAAAAATCTGGGAACTTTTGTTCCAGACATAAAATGCTGCCTCCCCTAGTTATCCACTTCCTTCTTAGAACTCAACCTTCGTGAGGGTTTTTATGTTGCTTCTGCTGATCAAGATGGAGAGAAAATCTTAGCAGAGGCCTGGCAAGGAAACTGCACATGCAGAAGTTTGGAGGTCATTAAGTCCTTGGAAATCCAAGGACCTGAGGAATTCATTTTGTGAGGCACTGGGGAGGAGAGGGCAAGGGGCCAAACAGGCTGACCTTGTACTAATGGCAGGAGTTTGCAGGTGTCTCTGTGGGCAGTGGGGAGCCACAGAAGTGTGTTAAGCAAAAGAATGACAAGATCAGGTTTGCATTTGTCCCCCCTACTCCTTCTTGGAAACTTTGCTTGGTTCCTTGGGGCCGTTTCTTGGACCCACAGAACTCCTGTGTTTCTGCATGTGGGAGCCAGAGAAGTGATGTCTGAAGGCTTATGTTCCAGAAGAATAGACTAGTGGAGTAGAAGGGCAAGTGATTTCCTTGATAGGGAGAAATAATAAAGAGGCACATTATTTTTGGCTTTATGGCAGCAGAGAAGATTAAGCACTCTGAGGTCAGAAGTGCTTGTTGGCAGGGCCTGGTGTGAGGGGGCCATGCCCAGAAGTCTTTCGTAGTCTTACCATGGTCACATGCTTCTCCCATTGACTGGGGCCTACACAGTGTTAGAACAGGTTCAAACTTTGTTTCTTTAACTTGAGAGAGAGAGAGAGAGCACAGGGGAGAGGGCAGAGGGAGAAGAGGGGGTAAGAGAGAGCAGGAGAGAAGGCAGAAAGAGAGAGATAGAGAGAATGTTTGGTAGGCTCCATAATCAGTGTGCAGCTCAACATGGGGCTTGATCCCATGACCCTGGATCATGACCTGAGGCAAAATCAAGAGTCTGGATGTTCAACTGACTGAGCCAGCCAGGTGCCCCAGAACAAGTTCAATTCTGATCAGCCCTGACCAGCTCCATCTCCAGACAGCCTGTGCTTTTTCTGGTTTGGAAGGAACCGAGCACAGCAAGCTAACTTCCATTGGGGTAAAGTTGCCCTAAAATCAAAGGAAATTATACTAATTCTCTTGGTATGATTACCAAGAAAATCACTTTGTGATCGGAAGTTATCCTGCATTGTAGGTCAACATTCTTGGCCTCTCAAGACAGACACAGCTTTGGGCACAGAATATGGTTTGCTGGTTTACATGTGGGCGTATTGGTAATTCTGTAACAAACCTGAGTCACAGAGGAGACCCATCCTGAAAATTATCATGTAAACAGGCTCTGTGTAATTCGAGGCACAAACTCCACAAGAAATGGGGTGATTTGAACTATTCTTTGACAAACTTATTTAATACTATTAGGATATTTTAGCAAACAACACTGTGAGGGAAGTAACACCTGAACCTACAGCTTGGAGAAGGAGTTGAAGAAGCCAAAGATGTCCTTGAATGATTTTATAATTTTCCCTGCTTCTTGCCCTGATCTGTTCTATCCTGAGAACAGCTGAGAAGCAGCTTTCCTTTTGGAAAATCAGACGTGAGGTAGGGGTGTGTGTGTGTGTGTGTGTGTGTGTGTGTGTGCCTTTTCCTCTCTGACTGATCTTAGCCCAGAACACAGGGACTGTTTTTGTGACACACAAACAGAGCAGTGCCTAGTCTGCAGGGCTGGCCGATTGGTGTGTGATACTGTCTCAAGAACTACTCTTCATTTTCATTGCTTCAAAAAGCAGCCTGGGACCCAAAGTGAGAGATACAGAGAGACTGGAAACTTCTCTCGCCTCGGGAGTGTCCACCAGCAACAAAGTGACCTGTTTTTTGGGCAAATCGGCTAATGCTTTGACATGATAGGCTGGCATCTGTAAGGGATGCATGGAGGGCATTCTCATATTGATGGAAGATGAGCTTAGAAGACTTCTAAAGTCTGCTCTAATTGTAGGGTTCACTCAGGAGAAGGAGGAGGGGGAGAGAAGATTGAAGGGAGGGGGGAGGATGAGGATGAGGATGGAGAGAGAAACAATTACTTCCTGTCCTAATTGTAAGTATGCCAGTTGAAGTGTAGAGAGATTATCATTGCAACTATTGTGTGAAGCCTAACTTAATTTCCTTTTGATTTTTTTTCTTTCCCCCTCCCTCTGTTTTGTCTTTTTCTTCTCTCAGTTTGCTGCTGCCATTGCTTCTCCTTTTACTTCTCATTCTCCTTTCAGAAGAAGCTGGTAAATAGAAGTTTTTCCCAATCTAGTACAATGATACTGGGGGGAAAAAATGAAGAGTTTATTTTATCTGGGAATTTTGGAAACACTGACTCCAATAGAAACCATGAGAATGTGTGGCGGAACAGAATTGTAAAACATCCAGTCAGTTACACAAGTATTTTAAAACGGACGGTTCTGAGGGGTGATTCGATTAGGTAAATTACCCTTGTAAAAGAGTAACTTAATCTGTGAGATAGTCCCCCAGCAGAAAATTCATACTGCCCTGGTTTAAAATAATTTCTTCACAAATTGCACTTAAAAATAATTGGAAATTTTAAGAAAGCAAATCTAATTTTTCAATAAAAAAATCAACTTTTAAAATTCCTCCCTGGTGGTCCAGTATTATTAAATATTCTTCTGGATTTTTTTTATCTTGCTTTATTGGAAGGAGAAAAACAATTATCTGTAAACGTAATTTTTAATGCATGGTAATAAAAATAAATGGCATAGCTCTGCCGCAGTTCACCTAAATCTTCTTCCCTGGTGGTCTAGTGGTATTAAATAATCAGTACCACATGTATTCATCATTTGCTGACAGCAAAAGAAAAACTTTGGCATTTTATTGTCTAAAGAAACAGGCATGATGTTATTTAGGCTTCTGGGGCGACTGTGCTGATGGTCTGTGAAGAAAATATTTTCCTTGCTGGTGGGGCTGTGCTTTTTGTTAATTTACATGGCAATTAGTACAGAACCAGAGACAGGCACTCTTTACAAGGCTGAGTTCCTCTTGCAGGTTGCCCTAAGAATTTTCTAGCTTTTTTCTGCATTAACGGGGGCAATGAAAATGTATTATATATTGTTAACTCTGTGTTGGGTGGGAAACTATTGCAACTGGGTAGAGCCAGAAAATGGGTATTGGAAAAGGTGCAATTTTCTTTACACTGGTGTTAGAGGTGAGTCGTTAGCAATCTCAGAACACCTCAACTTTGCTTCCTTGTGCTTGCTTCCTTGTGCTTACTCCCTTAACTTGGATGAGGCTGAATTTATTGCTCCTTGTTGTATATAGCAAATTTGAAACTTAAAAATTGATGAATATTTCTGCTGTGCGTAATAGAAACAATGCCTTGTTTCCTTTTATGAAAAAAGATAGACTTATAAAAGCTGAAGTAAGAAAATTAAGTCAGTGCCCTTCCTGGTATATGTAATAAACACAGTGTGTGTCTGGAGGACCAGAAAACACATTGGTTGTCTGAAGTTCCCAGATGTGATCTGTGCATCAGGGTTTAGAAGGTACACTGAAAGACAAAGCAATCTCATTTGCATATCTATTTATTTATACGTATTTATTGCAAAAGCAATAAAGTCACTTCTCCCTTAGAAATACATGCCTTACATAATTGAAGTGACTGGTAAAAAAGTAGAGGCATGATGGTTATGAATATTGCTGTTTAACGAGGCAATTTTGTTCCCTGATGCATCTGTGGAGAGAAAATGGAGGCCCCACACCAATGTCTCCTATTGTTATTTCTCATGAGGCAGCACCATGTCAGAGCAATAAACCACCAGACAGTGTTGAGTTCAAATCCTACCACCATGCCTCATTAGCTGTGTCGTATCAAACAACTTAATTAAACTGCTTAAGCCTTAACCTCTTCACTAATAAAAATGAGAACACCTTACTGGGTTCTATAAGGATTGAGTGATCTCTTAGGACAATGGCTAGCACATGGGAAGCGTTAAGTATTTTCTAGCTTAAAAAAGAAAAAGAAATGTATAGCGTGAATGACCACTTTTCATGTTTTGCTGGGAATTTGTTCCTTGGAATTAAAAGAATTCTTCTCCAAAATTACTCTAGTCTTGGGTCATTCCACAAAAGTGAGATCTTTTTTAAAAGAGAGATAACCTTATAAATTCATAAGCCTATATGGCTCCAAACCTAGAAAAAGTACCATTCCCTGAGCCCATTTTCCTTAGAAGCTCCCTAAACTGCCTTCAGAGCTAATTTATTTTGACTACGTTAAGCCCTAAACGGAGCAGAATGTGAACATTCGATGTTGTCTCAAATGTCCAGAGAATCTATAAATAAGAAGTACTTGTTAGATTGTTATGAGATGCAACTTTGATTTCACTGTTTCAAGAAGATATGAGGAAAACTCAAGGAATTCAAACCAGAGTTGCACAATGGATTTCACTATACTAGGGTCTCAACACTTTCCCGTTCTTGAGCTGGACATGGTGTGTGCAGGGGTGCATCTTCCTGAGAAGTCCAAGCACGAACTGTAGACATTTTCTCTCCTCAAAGGGTTTCTCTCACATCAGTGGTATAAAACAATTACTTTTTACTCTGATAGAAATCTCCAGTTTGTAATTGAAAACAGGTGTGCTGGGATTGAGTGGCATTGTTGCTGCCAAGCTGTGTGTGGCCAGAGTGAATCTCTGCTGAGCTCCAAAGCATTCCTGATTTTATGACAAGTTTCTCCATCGGAGTCCTTATTAGTAGGTTTTATGTAGGCGGTTTCTCGTGATCGACTGGAGAGGGAATAGCTCTTTGTAAAAGCTTGGAAAGCTGCATTAAAGCCTTGGAGGAAACAGGTTTGAATTTTGTGGTGTTTTGATTCTAAATGATATTTGATGCTGTGGTTTTACCTTTCAATGTCTCCCTTCATTGATGCTAGCAGCATCCCTGCACTTGTGGGGGAAACTCCCTCACAATGTAGCAATTACTGATTTATGTTCCAGCGATAAGAATGTGTTTTATTATGGTCATAATATTTGTTCAATTTAACTACTATGCACTGGAAAGTATCATAAAAACTTTTCCTCTGATCAAATGTTATGATCATGCTGTCGATCCATGCACTGTACTCCCATGGTATCTGGGTTCATGCCACCATGAAGAGAGGACAGGCTATGGTCCTGTAAATTTCTGTGTCCTTCTACCCATATCTTAAAGTCAGTCCCCAATATAGGTTGTTTAAGCATTTCTGATGCATTCTTATCATCAGAGGGACTTCTATTCAAGACTGTTATCAAGCCCTTTATAAAAAAGTTGAGGAAGACTCTTCATCACTCATGACAAGATCTCAAATTCCTGTTATTCCCCCAGACAGTCTCTTTTGGAAGTTGTAAATCCCACTGAGTTTTGCCGTCAACATTTGAACCTGACTTAGGCTCCTATATAGTCTATGATCATCACTAAAGAAAAGGAAAAAAACCCAAAAAAGACACTTCTTATCTTTTATTGCAATCTATTATTATTAGGGGCAATGTGGAATCTCTACTAAGTAGGCAGGCTTATTTCCCTGATGCTAGATCACCACACAAGTTCTAGGGATAGGGTTCTGTATCTGTCTTCTATACTGCCACTGCCACTCCATAACCTCCAGAGTCAAGTCTATACACCCTCAGTGATCTAGCCCCTGGTTATGTCTTTAGGCTCATCTTTAGGACTGCCCTACCTCACCCTCACCCTCCGTTTTACCCACTACTCTAACCTCCAGTCATAGGAAACAACTTGGATTCTCCAGCAGATTTACCATGTCATGTTCTTCAAGCCCAGCATCTTCTGTGAAGCCTTTCCTGCTGTCCCAGTCGGCTTCCATAGCATTCAGTGTGGACCAATGGAGATGGACAGGTGAGGGAATATGGTAGATAGTGCAGTGGTACCACTGTACGAGGATTCTAGATGCTGATCCTGATCCATTGCAATATGAAATCAAACAAGAAATCATTTTTTAATGCCTCTTTATGTCTCCTGACAGGATGAAAAGAACATTTTTTTTTTTATGTATGCACTTTGTTCCCTCTTCCACCAAGGACGGTGCTGAGGCCAGTCTGTTTCTCAGCAGACTCTGCCAGAGGAAGTCCCAGGACTGAAAAAGAAGAGTGGAAATTATTTTAACATTTAGTTGTTGGGCAGCCCTTGGTTCCTTTCCCCCTGCACAATGTGGTGACTTGTGTGATGGGTAGTGGAGGACTCCATCATTTAGCCTCAGGTAAGGGGAGAAGTGGAGATGCAGACAAGAATGGGACATGAGCAGCAGCTGGGGTTCCTCCCCGGGGAATAATTTGTATTCATCTTTTGAGACCATGTAGGTATTTTGACTCACAAATGGAAAAGTTTACAAATTTGACCCCACCATAGATTTTAAATGCAATTTTTATTAAAACGCAAATCATTATCTTTAAAAAATGAATCATTGAACTTCTAAAAACTTAATTTGTAATCATTAGGTCTGATAGTCATGGAGGGATTATGGAAGGGAGTAGGAAGATAGTTTGAGGCAGGGTGGCGCTGTGGTGAATCAGTGGGTTCTGGAGACCTGCTGTGTGGCCCGAGGAAAGTTACTTGGTCTCTCTGTGGGTCAGTTTTCTCATCTGTGAAAATGCGGAATAATAAAAGTACCTACCTTACAGAGTTGTTACTGGGAATCGATGTGTCAGTAGGTATAAAGTGCTCATGTCAGTGCCTGATGTATAGCTCATATCTCCTTAGTACTTGCTATGATATTTGGTCACTTATTTCTTTTAAAATAGAAGCTGTCAGCTTTGAATACCCCTAAAGAGATACCGGCCTTGCCTGTGTACTTGCTTTTCTCCCCACTAGACTCCAAGTTCCTTTAGCCGTCTCTGTATCCCTGGACCTTACCCGGCAGGAGACACCCATAATTATTTCTTGAATGAATTAATGAGCAAATGGTAGTGAACTACTGCTTCTTCTTTCTTTCTCCTTTATCACAGAAGAATGAAAAAGGAGCGTGAATTCTGCCACGGTGTATGATTACTCTCTGGGGGTTGTCTGACCACACCAATTAAGAATTCACAAAGATGATTAATCTTACACAGCTGTGCTAGTAAAATAACTTTGATAGGCTCATTGAACGGGAATTTCCCTAAAGGGTCATAGAAGCCATCTCCCTGCTTTTGGGCAGGTGGTTCTAATATAATGCAGAAATGTTAGCTGTGTACTATTTCTAATAAATCTCCAAAAGAGAATTACTTATCTTCCTTGATGCTAATATATAATAATTTAGCAGCTCATATCTCTTATATAGGAACTTCATTGGGTAGTTTTAAAGGCGTTAAAGATTTAGGTGAGGTACAATGAAAATGGATGTCAGACTTTGGAAAGAATTCTCATTCAAGTGGCTGTTTTTCCTACTTTAGAAATTCTTTGAAAATAAAGTGCCTAAGTATCAATACTATGTGCTCTAGTTGGAATTCTATCTAAGAAGAGGTCCATTGATATACCAAATGATTTTCCTTCATGAGGTCTTTATGTGCCTTCTGTGTACTGGGCAGCTGCTTGGGGCTGGGATATGATAGTGGATACTGTGCACATGGTCCCTGTCCTCTTGGAGCTTGTAGTCTCACGGTAAAGTGAAAGTCTGAATAAGCAACTAAAAGGGCACTGAGTGTTTCTAAAGAAGGTCTTGGTCAAGGGAGTCTTTCTGGGCGAGTGACCTTTAAGGAATTAATTCACTCAGATGAGGATGGATAAGTAGGTAGGGGCCAGATCATGCCAGGACTTATAGGTCATGTGTGGTGGCTTTGAACCATGTCCATTTACCTAAGCTGTATCACATTTCCCAGAAATCCTTTCTTTGGATAGCTCTGGCTTTGTGTAGGTCATAAGAGATATTTAGCAGGGGATTTGTGGGGCAGAAGTGAAGCATAAGCCACATGTTTTGTGTTCTGAAGGGCTCTATGTGCTGTGGCAGGTTATGCGTTGAGATCTGCCAGCTGCCCCCATTGGTTTGGGGCAGCCCCCACCACATAGCTTCCTTCAGCTTCCTCAAGGCCTGGCTCAGTGTGTTTTCAGCTCCATGGATAAAGTTGAGCTCGGGGTTGGTGAGTGACACGCGGGTTCCAGTTTGTCCTCACAGTTGACAGTTGTCCTTAGATCCCAGGTCATCCTCAATGTTTCCAATGTGTCCTTGCTCTTGTCCACATTTTGCTGGCCTTCTGATCACCACTCTGGTTGATCTATGATAACTTTAGGCTCAGAACTAGAAGCAGACTCAATGGCTAAGATAGCTCCATCAGTTACCAGTTGTGTAATGTCTACATCCTGTAATGAATCCCTTTCTTTATATGGTGATTCTTCTTGTTTGATCACCTGCGATTGATACATCATGAAAAGGATCTTGGTGTTTATCCTAAGAGCAATGGTGGCCATTGAAAGTTTCTAAGCTGGATCAGAATTTTATCTATTCTGTCTGCAGCATGAAGACTGGCTTAGAGTGTGGGTGGTTAGGACAAGGACAGATATGAGGAGATCTATGGGCAGAGAATGCCAATGCTAGCCAATAAACATGTTTTTGTTTTTCTTCCTGTCCCAGAATTAGGTTACTTCAGCTCTTTCACAATTTGGTAAGGCCCCATGGCTGGGTCTTGAACAAGGAATGAAAGATGCTTGCCCTTTTGATGGTTGACAACTCTTTATGCTCTCTCTCTTCCCTCATCTGCTCTCTCTTCCCTCATCTGCTAGCCAGAAGCAGAAGCAGAAGACCCAGTAGAGGACTCAAAAGCCCTAGAAGAGGTGGAGCCATAGGATAGGAAGAGTCTGGGTCCCTGGACAACAGTTTGCAACAGGAGGCCCAGCACCAACTCTCATTGAACTTTGCGAGTTGGAGAAATGCACCTTTTATGTGTTCAGTCACCTCAGTTTTGAGCTTGGTTGTTAAAGTAGCAAGCATCATTTAACCTAAGTAGTATAGGATGTGGGCAATAGATAATCATGGAATAAAGTACTGGCAATGGAAATAGAGATATTTAGAAGGCAGAATTAGTAGTTCTTGGTGGTTGATTAGATGGAGTGGTGTTAGAGAAGGACACGTTAATCGTCAGACAAGAATGTGTCCAGAGTTCCTAGGTTGAATAGCAGGGTGAATACTAGTGAACTAAGTGAACTTGATATTGGCTCTGACCAGTAGCTTGTAATGTCTCACGATCCATATGGCACTTTGTGTTGTTTTTTTCCTTCTGCTTCTTAAAACATCTCTAACATGATGTTACAAAGTCTTATCTCTATCAACTTCTAATTTTTAGATATAGGGGTCAGCCTGCAAAAGAGGAAGGTGGTCGTCATCGATCTTGCTAGGTCATCTTCCTATTTATGTCCTTATCTGGGCCTCTTAATGAAAGACAAAAGGTGATATAAAATGAACACCCCCAGGGACATTTTTTGTTTGGGTTTTCATGGATTGTGATTGCCAAGAGGGGCTGAGGCTGCCTCTAGAGGAAAGATGATTGCTAGCCTCTACTGTCCAACCAATCTTTATGTCTTGGAAGATATTGATAATTAAAATGGACAACACTGATTTTTAATTTCCTCTGGCTTTGGATATTGGCCCCTAGGAGTAGTGTTAATACCCATGACCAAGTGGGAATTTATTGATATCAGTTTTTACAAGTCACCTACCAAGTTTGAGTGCAAACCAGTAATCCAGATGTGGGAGACATAATATCCCAACATTAATCTCTAGATCCACAATCTTCATTTCCTCTGCTTGCCTTCCTTTTCTTTCTCTGGATAGCAGTGAATTGTTAGACTGGTCTAAGTGTGCTGATTTGTTCACTCATTCATTCAACCAGTAATTTGTTCCAGGTAATGAACAGAGTACTGGGGATGCAAAACCCAACAGGTTGGAGTTCCTATGTTACAGGAGTTATATTTTAGTGAAATCATAGACAAATGATTAGCAGTTTTAGTCCAGAGCAGTAAGTGCAATGGAAATGCGTATGAAGGAAACCAAGCCCAATCTTAAGGAATCAGGAAGGCTTCCAGAGGAGTGACAGAGAGAGTGTGAGCCAGTGAAGGGGTCATGAGGGGAGTGAAGGAGGGGAGGAATCACTTTTACTAAGGGAAAGTGTGTTGGAAGGGAGCAATTTCCTGCTCTTACACTGGTGATCTTTGTGAGGCACTTTCTACCACACAGGAGAGAGGATCCCTTAGAGCTGCCCCACACTGTACACAGAAGACTATTCCAAGGAAACTGGGAAATAGGGAACATCTTCAGCTTGATCTTCCTTTGGGGTTTGTTTGGGATGTGGGTCTTCCAATATTTTGAATCTAAATTTGTTTCTGGATGTGCGTGGATATGTGTTTGTGTGTGTGTGTGTACACATCTCCATACTTCTTTTACTCCCACTAATGTCGTCAGACTGCAAAAAAAGACCCCAGCGAGTTAGATAGGGTAAGATCTTGGGACTGGATTCAAGCATACATTATTTTAATTCTTCTACAAGTATCTGGTAATGATGTGAGGGAGACAATGCTGAAAAACACAAAGGTAAACAGACTTACAATTTTAGGCACTAACATACGGGGACAAATGTGCCTGAAAATGATAGTTCAAGAAACATGGCTCCTGACGTATGTATGCAGCTGTGACTGGCAAGAGCATGACTGTCAATGTGGGAAAAAGCTGAAGTAACCTGGAATACACAATATATAAAACTTCCCTGGGACCTCCAAGGAGCAGTCAGGTGATTCAGATGCAGAGGCCACAGAACATGATTTTAGAAAATGGTACTCTAAAGAAAATCAGCTTAAAATGAGAGGTTTAATTTCTTTTTTTTCCCCCAAAGCTCCATGGAATTGTTTTCCATTCCTTTTTGGCTCTTCCTGAAGACATTTCCACATGATGACATAGGGAGGGCACATTTGCAAATCACATTCAGGGTGGTGAGAGATAATGAAATTGAAGTGTCAGCAGTTTGCTAAAGGAAGCTTTTTTTTCCCCCCTCCCAAGTCCTGTTATTACCTTATTCGATTTGCACTTTATTTTGAAGTACATGTATAGAAATAAGCAAATTATTAATTCAAGCTTGTCTTCAATTTTGTGCTTGGCCTGCAAACCTCTAACATCTCCCCTAGTTCCCCAGGCAGACTGCTGAAAGCTTGGTGATAGGCTGAGGCGGGCATATTCATTATTCAATATGAGCTGCAAGCAATTTGATATTTCATGTGAGCATGTGGCAGGGCTGGGGGGGGGTAAGTGTCATTCAGGGGAACATAGTCTACGCTCCTACCATTTTTGAAGGCTTAACATCAGCTGTGCTCACATGTTTCAAGGATAAGGATAATTTCATTGAGAATCATGGCTACAGCCAAGTGTTTTTGTCCCTGTGACATGTCCTGTTTCTCTGTGAAGGAGCACTTCTTGAGCCAGGCCATATGCTTAGCATCACGGGGGCTTCATGTGTTCCATCTGGAGTGCTGGGAATAATGAGATCCTGAACAGAGAAGGGCAGAGTCCTCGGGAAGCAGCCGTACTTGGAGGAGGTAGGGAATGCTCATGGCCCCCAGTTCCTGAGGGCCGGGAAGCAGTTCGATATGATGTCTGCATTGTCTGTCAATACCTCCATTCTAAGGGTAGGCACACACACCACTTGAAAGAGTTCTGGGCCTTAGTCCCCATTATTGGAGAAATGGGCCCTGCAGTCTTTCTTCTGCACACATCAAAAAACTCTTTTCTTTTGCTTAGGAAGGTTGCCCCCAGGCTTTAGGATCATAGACGTTTAGAATAGAAAGGTCATTAGAGTTCACTTATTTTTTTTAATGTTTATTTATTTTGAGAGAGAGAGAGAGAGAGAGAGAGAAAGTGAGGGAGAGAGAGGAACAGAGAGAATTCCAAGCAGTTTCTGCGACTCGATCTCACCAACTATGAGATCATGACTTAAGCCAAAACCAAGTCGAACACTTAATTGACTGAGCTACTCAGGCGCCCCGAGCTCACTTGTTTTAATGTTCTCATTTTACCTATGTGCAATCTTAAGATTAGAGAGGTTAGGTGATTTGTTTGGGGACTCACAGTTAGTATCCTGGGGATGTAACCTGGGGACCAGATCCCAGATACTTAGAATCTCAGTTGAGTGCTCTTTCTACTAAGATACCAAATACTTACAACAGCCCTAGAACACAGAGAGAACTAAATTTATGTGTGCCAAGATGAAAGGTTTTTTTGAAAACTGTAACCTTCCCTCGAAATGTTCAGTCCAAGACATGTTCATTTTCAAAACCTTTCCACCATGTCAACAAAAGTTCTGAGAAATGCCTGCTGGGCTATCTGAGAGAGCTTGCCTGTATCTTTTGGAGTTCTGGAGACTGGATGCATACCACTCCACCACCCAACCCCCTTTTCCTGGTGATTTGGGAGGAATGGCTTAGGTCTGCCATGGCTGCTCTAACTGAGTAATACCAATGGTCACTTTGAGATGAGAACAGCCTGTGTGTTTGGAATAAATGATGAGTAAACCAGTATTGGGTTCTCAGGGAAAATAACAGTGAAAAAGCCTGTGACACCCTCTCCCCATTTAGGCACTAAATGGCTTCCTTAAGCAACAGACTTGCAGCTGATGGTCTCAGCGGCTCCTCTGGCTCATTCTCCTTGTGGCTGACTAATGTGCCCGGTTAACTGACAGACAAGAACACTCAGGGCACAGAATGTGACTGATGAGTATGTGAGATGACAAAGTTTTAGCTGAGATGCTGGGCAAATGAGCACAAGGCCCCATTAGGTCACAAAGTGAAGTTAGAAACATGAAGATGTAGAAATAGAAACATCGGAGCAGTGTTAAGAAGCTTCTGACCTCTTATTCTGCATTTGCTTTTGCTTCAGTTTGTATACACACATGCACTCACAGACAGTTGAGTTTATTGTCACATTGTAGGTGTGACTTTAAAATAGTAGTTTTCCCTGAGACCTTTCCAGAGAGTAAGATCAGAACACTTTTGTCATAACATTAGGATGTTATCTTTCTCACTTTCACTTTCTCATAGTGTTTTCCAGAATACACAACATGTGACACACAACAGATTAAATGTGGGAACAGGTATGAGAATCTGGTAGTTTTCTATTAGCCCAGATAGTAAAGGGATTTGCAAAGATGCACCATGCCATTATTCTTACTAAATTTTGTTTTGCTCTGAAAATGTAGTCATTTTTATGTAAACTGTTATTTATATTAACCTGTGGTAGGTTTATTTTCATTCTGAAATGAATCAACAAACGTTTTAAACATTTCTTAGTTTTAATTTCTAATATGGTAAATATCAATAGCTAGAACTCACATAAATGTAACTTTTTTGGAGTCCTCCACAATTTTAATAGTCTTTTTAAAAAATGTTTAATTATCTTGAGAGAGAGAGAGAGAAAGAGAGCACATGTGCATGAGTGTCATGACAGAGAGGGGAGAGAGAGAATCCCAAGCAGGCTCCATGCTGTCAGTACAGAGCCCCAGATTCACAAACCATGAGATCATGACCTGAGCTGAAATCAATAGTTGAACGCTTAACCGACTGAGCCACCCAGGTGCCCCTTGCAGCCTTGTTTTAGATCCATAATGTGATCCCTATTGATAACCTACATTGCTAATCAAACTGGGCTTCAAGTGACTTTGGATTCTTTGCACAATCAAATCCATCACTCGAAGTACCAACATCTGCAACCAATAAGGTTATATGAAAAGAATATGGCCGAGTTCAGAATGAAGATTCTCAATATCATGGAAATTAAGTAGCTTTCAAGGATTGTGTATTGAAAATGTTTAAGTCCTGGCGTGTCTGTTAAAACTTGATCTTATTATTTTATAGTTTTACCTCACAAAGCTCAAAACTATAGACCACATACACCAAGTTGATATCAAACAGAGTGCTTATTCGTATGCTAAAATAAGAACTTATGCACTGTCAAATACCTTTTTGATTGGGTAATCTCTTTATCTTGTTTTCAGTGCTCTGTGCTAATCCTCAGAAACACATACTTACAAGTGAGTGCCTTGTTCCACTGAGGTCTCACCGCCCCCCCACCCCCACCACCGTGGAGCAGGAAGCCTGTTGGTGCTACTTTTAAAAGGATGCATTATTTTTGTGTGTGTTTGCAAGAACCTGCCTGGTGATTACATTTTAGAACAATTTGCACATTTACTAGGAAAGAAAAAAAATGGTGTAGTGTCTTGCAAAGCTCTTAGGAAAAAGAAATCTCGGCATTTCCCATTAGAATGGCCTTTCACTAGGCTGTGTAGCATCCTTTGCAGGTGAATTACCCAGGGCAGTTTGGGCGGTGCACATGACAGGACTGAAGGGTTAAAGGCAATCAGAACTCTGAACGGTGGAGGTTTACCTTTTCTGTCTTCTAGAGATACGGGGTATTGATCTACTTCTGCTGCAAGCCTCTTTGCTTTATCACTGAATTTTAAACAGAAACCATCTTGAAGATGCAGAGGCTGGTAAACTACCAGGAGCAGAGGCATTGTCAGGAACATCAGGGATAGGCAGGAGTTTGCAATGGCAGGTCCACGCCTACATCACTGTATTATCCAGTGTTAGTGCTTTTTTTTTTTTTTTTTTTTAAATGGGACACTGCACCAGTTGATAGATTATAAACTGCCATTCCCATCTATGTACCACTTCTCTTGACTTTTCCACTTTTCCCTTGCAGTCTCTGGTACTTACAACTTACTTAGAGGTACTAGTATCACATGTTCAACAAACATCTCTGAAAACTGGAACAATGTAATGCTTCCCCCAGTGCTTATTTTCTTGAAAATATTATGCACATTCTGATTACTGTTTTGTAGGTATCATTATGTAGTTGGTATTTTTTTGTGTATGATTATTATTTTCTAACTTCCCAGTAAGAAATGCTCAGGCTAAGTACCTTGTCTGTAACCAAAGACTCATGATGGAGTTGAGATTCAAACAGAGTTTGGCTCTCAAGCAGAAACTCTGTGCAGTATACCAAGCTCATGCCACACTCCACCCCCAAAAAAGGGAGTTGAGATGGAAGTTTTGTATTTTTCTTTTTAAGTGAAAAAGTGTAAGCATGACTTTGAAAAATATACTTTGATGAACTGTTTTGGTGTATTGTGTCTCTCTATAATATACTGCTGAAGTTCATGACTGGATAGGTAATCACTGACTGGAGGATGAGGAACCTGGATATTTCCTGGGGGAAGAGCCTGCATTTCACTGGAGAGATAAGGAGGTAGCTTAGATTTGTTACTAATTCGTACATGCATTGTATTAGATTCTTATTATGCCATAACAAATGACTACAAATTTAGTGGCTTAAAACAACACAAATTTATTATTGTGTGGTTCTGTAGGTTAGAAGAATGACATGGGTCTCCGTGGGCTAAAATCAAGGTATCAGCAGAGGTGTGTTCCTTTCTGGAGACTCTGGGGAATAATCTCTTCCCTTGACTTTCCCAGCTGCTAGAGGCTTCCCACATTCCCGGACTTGTGGCCCCCTATTTCATTTTTTTTAAATTAATTTTTAATGTATGTGTATTTTTGCAAGTGGGGGAAGGGCAGAGAGAGAGGAGACAGAGGATCCCAAGCGGGCTTTATGCTGACAGCCAGGCTGGAACCCATGAACTGTGAATTCACAACTTGAGCCCAAGTGGGAGGCTCAACCAACTGAGCTACCCAGGCTCCCCACCCTCCTTCTTTTTCAAAGTCCACAATGTTGCATCTCGCAGCTCATTTGGGTCATCATATTCCCTCTCACACTGACTAGGGACAGGTCCTCTGCTTTTAGCGACTTGTGATTACATTGAGCTTATTTGAATAATTCAGGATAATTTCCTCATCTCAAGGCCCTTAACTTTAATCACATCTGCAAAGTGTTTCATGCCAAGTAGGATAACATGTCCATGAGCCCAGGAGATGAGGAGGTGGACATCTGTGGCAGACCATTATTCTGCCTACCACATGCATGGAACCTGGCTAAGCGATCCAGTGTCCCTATGAAGGGAAGTCACCAATCTGTTCTCAAAGAGATGCCCCTGTGTCCAAATGAACCAAATGTCATGCTGAATCACTGACTTTATTCAGTAAGTATTTATTAAGCATGTTGAATGCTCAGTATTTGTTGAGATTAGTATTCCTTTTCTAAATTAACAGACTATATATTTCTTTAGCCTAGTTTTAGGTTTACAGAAAAATGAGGAGAAAGTTCAGAGAGTTCCCATATATCCCATCTCCTCTGATTTTCCCTAAGTACTGGCATCTTACACTGGTGTGGCCCATTTCTTACAAGTGATGAACCAGTACTGACACATTAACTAAAGTGTACAGCTCACATTAGGCTTCACTGTATGTCGTGGAGTTTAGGGGTTGTGCCAAATGCATATTTCCTATATCCACCATTTCAGTGTCATATAGAATAGTTTCACCACCCAAAAAAATTCTGTTTCATCTGTTCCTTCTGTCCCCCTGACCTCCAGCTCTTGACAGCCACTGATCCTTTTACTTTATAGAATAGCTGGGCCTTTTTCAGAGTGTCATACAGTTGGAGTCATATTGTATGTAGCCTTTTCAGACTGGCTTCTTTCACTGAGTAAAAGACATTTAAGCTTCCTCCATCTCTTTTCGTGACTTGACAGCTTATTTCATTTCGTCACTGAATAATATCCACTTGTACGGATGCACTGCAGTGTATTTACTTTTCACCTACTGAGAGAACATCTTGGTTGCTTTCAATTGTTGGCAGTCAATAAAACTACAATTAACATATGCACACAGGTTTTGGTGGGGACATAGTTTTTATCCCATTTATGTAAATATCTAGGAACACAGTTGCTGGATTGTATAGTAAGACTATATGGAGCTTTATTTTATTTTATTTTTTATTTTTGAGAGGGTGTGTCTGCTAGTGGGGGAGGGGCAGAGAGAGAGAGAGGGAGACACAGAATCTGAAACAGGCTCCAGGCTCTGAGCTAGCTGTCAGCACAGAGCCTGATGCAGGGCTCGAACCCACTCCCTGACTATGCGGAGCTTTGTAAGAAACTACTGAAAGATCAGTGTTTTCTTTTTTTCTTTCTTTCAATTTTTTTTAACGTTTATTTATTTTTGAGAGACAGAGACAGAGCACGAGTAGGGGAGGGGCAGAGAGAAAGACACAGAATCGGAAGTAGGCTCCAGGCCCTGAGCTGTGAGCACAGAGCCAGACGCAGGACTAGATCATGACCTGGGCCAAAGTCAGAGGCTTAACCGACTGAGCCACCCAGGCACCTCGATCAGTGTTTTCAATTTAGAACCTCAGAGTAATTGAGTAAGGTTGAGCTGGCAGTGTCTTGGGCTTGCTTCTAAAACTTAGACCAGAGAAGTACTGATTTTACAAACTTTATATTTTGAGGTTCTGAGTAAGATGCATTTACAAAAGGAGGCTGCAGGTGAAAGCAATTTGAACGCTTTTGAAAATCTAATGTACCATTACAGATGTCCTTTCCTCCCACCTTCTCCACTGTTCACCTTGCCTGGGAGCCCCAAAGGTGACTTGTATTATAAGGGGGTTAGTTAGAATCCCCTTATAGAATCAGTGACTTTGAGTGTCACACTGCCATGGACCAGGTCTGATCACACCAGTGAGAAGGCACGCAAACCTTCTTTCCTGGAGAAAGATAACATTGCAGTCTGGAAACGATGAAATTATTGTCCTAACAATAACATATGAGAGTGCTCCGCAGCAGAACATAACTCCCTAAGGGCTTACGACTATGCAGCTATTTGTTTAGATAAATACACACACCACACGCCACCTACTCGCACACACTCCACTGATGACTGATATGCTCAGCCTTAATGGACTCTTTTATGTGGTGACAGAGACTATGTCTTAGTAGTTGGCAGGGTGACCTCAGCATGGCTTTGAATCCCAGTTCTACCACTAACTTCCTGCACAACCTTAGGAAAATGATTTATCCTCTGTAAGCCCAGTTTCCCCATCTGTAAAATGGAGCTAATAGTAGTATCTACCTTATAAGGTTGTTGTGTGGATGTGATGAGAAGATGTGTGGAAAGCCCAGTTCCTAGTACCATAGTAAGTCTTCAGTAAGTGCTGGACATATACTTTTCTTCTTAAACCCCTACCTTTTTGTAGGGGAGGACATTCTCCACCCCCACCCCCAATGAAATCCCTGAGGAAGGATTAAGTAAGGATGGTGTTTAGTACCCTTCATTTGTCCCCCTTAAGAATCCCTTTCATCCTGGCAACTGGGTTTATTTAATTCCCATCCTCCACCTTCTCCACCTTTCCAGCTCAGTCTGTCCAAGATTTCAGTTCCATCCCTGACTCTAGGCAGATGGTTTTAAGGAGTCGAAGGACATGTGCTCATTGATCTGGTGTGGTCGGCTTTTGCATCTGGTCTCATTCTGAGCTGACAGCTCGTCTCTTCTGTAGCTGAGTCCTGACATATGTGTCTCTTCCCCATTGATATTAGAAGAGCTTCAGCCCCCCCCCCCCCGCCCCCTGCCCAGTGTTTTATTTCCTGAGTGGATTTCTGTCTCTGAACTCAAGTTCTCTCCATATTTGAGTCATCAGAATCTTGCCCCCTGCTAACCACTCGACTCCCAAACCGGCACTGAATGCCTCTCATTTAGCTGGAAGCTGATTACCTCCCCTGCCTTGCCCCAGATTACACTAATACTTGGCACTTGTGCTAGTTCTTTGTGCCTCTCATCCTGGGCTGGACACAGCTTCAACTTCACTTTGCAAGATAATCATCCCTCTTAGCTCAGCTCCATTTTCAAGGCTCCCAGACTTTGCTGTCTCTTGCAACCGATATGCTGGGTGGTGGCTTTGACCCTTTCTCAGTCTGACATATCCCACTGTGGTCAGAGGCCTGGATCTGTTACTAGAACCTGAGCTATTGGCTATAGACCCCAGTGTTACAGAAAGGTATACCCTGATACATCTTAGAAATTGGTCCAAGATGTAAATTGTGATGTAAGGGGCAAATTATTCAGGTCTTTGGCAAGAAACAGATGACATATTCAAGATGGATAACCAAGGAGAGATTAGTAAATGGACTAGGTAAGTGTGGGGGTAGGGTTTGTAAAAAGCAACAAAGTATAGTGCAGAACTGCTGGGCTAATCCTGGGAGAGAGCTATTCCACCACTGGGCCTTGATGGAGCAAGGGGAAAAGTGGTTACCAGAACTGGGAGGGAGGCAGAGTATGCATCATAGGGAGAGGGCTACTTGACAAGGACTGGGGCCTTCAGCTGAAACAGGCAGCCTGCCCAAATCCACCATGCTGGGAAGCAGTCAACCCTTTATACACTATGCATGGATGTGTTCTTTGTGTACACAGAGCCTAATTATGTCATTGTAGTGTTAAGGACATTCTACACTTTCTCATTGACCTTATGGTTTATACTGACTTATCTATGACTGCTGACTACAGTTCAGGCAGAGGTATATAGTTCAGGTATGAGGTTATAGATTCAGGATTTTCACGATAATAGCAGTGTTTTGATCCTATATTTTGTGATGGGTCAAAAGTAATGCCACCTTGGAAATGATGCACTGAGGATGGAAAGAGAATCTATTTTTTTATTTATGATTATTAAGTAAATTCCATGGGCTGAGTCACAGCACTCCAAAAAAAGCTCATTTCTTCAACTTCCATAATTCATAATTTTATGCTCTTGTAGAAATATAAAATCTCTATTCATAAATTCTAGGATATGCTTCCTGAAAAAGAACCAAATGGGTCCCCAAAAAATCTAGGATGTCAAGACAGGGAAAAGGAGGTTGTTCACACCAATAAATGTTTCTTATTTCTCAAAGTGATTATTTATTTGTTTCTTTAAAGTAGCAGAATCACAATAATTGAACATGAAATATAATGGGATTTACCAGACTATAATTTTCAAGGATGCACCTTAAGTAAAGAAAATTAATATTAATAATACTTATAATAGAGGTGCCTGGCTGGCTCAACTGGTTAACATCCAACTCTTGATTTTGGCTCAGGTCAGGATCTCATGGTTGGTGAGATCAAGCCCAGAGTCACAGAACCTGCCTGGGATTCTCTCTCTTCCTCTGTCTCTTCCCCTCCCTGCTTTCTCTCTCTCTCTCTCCCTCTCTCTCTCTCTCTCTCTCACCCTCTCTCTTGCTCTCTCTCATTTGTTCTCAAAATAAATAAACTTAATACAAAATAATACTTGTAATAATGAGTAATATTTAGAATTAGCAATAACTTCATAGATTCTGTGGTTGGAAGGGTCCTTGAGGATATGTGGTACATTCACTCAGCTAATGCCTGAATCCTCTCTTCTATACCCTCCTAAAAGGTTTTACAACCCTAAAGGGTTATACAAGGCTATACAACCACCTTGGTCTATGTAGAAGTCCACTGACATTATTTCCTTAACCAGCAACAGTTGTCATGGTTCAGATAAACATAATTCTAATCTATCATAATAATGTGGCTAATTGCATTATAATTGTCTATTATTGAAATAGAAATTTACTAGTGGTTTGAAAATAATCAATCAGATTTTAACTGAGCCCTCATGTGCATCAAATTGTTCTAACCAGGGGTAAATGACAGGGTCAAGATGAAATTAAGGTAAATTTTGAAAGAGACCTGAAGAAAGAGAGGGACCTAACATGTCACTGCAGATAGGCAGGGACCTGGATACTTGGATGCCCATCGTACAGATGCCATGAGAGGCCCCCTAAGCATGAGTATGATGCTCAAGGTTGTAGAGTTGCTGAGTCGGAACTAGAACTCTAAGTCAGGGTGCTAAATGACCTATGAAGAGAATGTGAAGAGAGAATCTTCCCCTAGCTGGGTTGGGAGTACATTTTGCAGAGTGTCCTTTTGCTACTTGGCATTATTATGAGGGCTCTACTTAATGCAGGGAAAATGGAAGTGATCATGGCATAGCATCAGTCTGGTGTTAAAAACTTGTTAGACTGGGTCTAAGGGATGGCCAGGGTTCATTCTTGTTTCAAGGGAAGGAAAGGAAAAGACTTTATATGCACCTATAAATCCTGCCTTTTACAATAGCCTAATGGAATGAAGAAGTTAAAAATAGCCAATACCATTTTCTTACTGGATACAATTAGCTGATCAAATATGTCACCTTGTAGATTGGGCTGATTGAATTGAAGCTAGCATCCTGTTTAGAAAATAAAATCACGGTGAATGTACCTGATTCTTTTCTTCCATTTTTGTAAATATTATGGCTTCCACCTTTTCTGATAATCCTCTCAAGCTCCCGTTCTAACTTGTCAAAAGCAGGAGCTTAGGTAGTGGATCATGTAATGATCTCTAGCAACCCAGGTGCTGGTGATCCCTGGCCTGGGCTGGGTGCCGGGGTGCCTCCATCATTTGAGCATCCAACTCTGGATTTCAGGTCAGGTCATGATCTCACAATTTGTGTGTTCAAGCCCCACATCGGGCTCTGTGTTTACACACCCCAGAATCTGTATTTTTAACAAGGTCTCCAGATAATTCTGAAAGTCCTCTAGGTTTGGGGGCTAATGATCAAAGATTATGTTTCCAGGGACATGCAATTCTAAATATAATTTTCTCCCTAGCATTTAACAGTCCTCTGAAAAAAATGTAAAAATCTTGGCCAAGTTAATACTTAAGGCTTTTCACCTTGTAGGGGAGAGCTTTGGGGCTGGGAAGGTAAAGCAGCAGAGAGAGGGTGAGGGCAGGAGGTGGGGGAGGATGGTAAGTCCTGAGGAATGAAGACTCAAGAATCAAAGGGAATCGAGGTCGGGGAGAATAAAAGAGAGGCTTGGCTGGTTGGACAAATGTGCTCAGGGCCAGCTCTGGATGAGTGAACACAGTGTGTCACCTTTGCTATCTTACTTCCTTTGAGATAAGATTTTAATAGTAAGTGGGGTAGGGGATTGTTATGCTTCCAGAATTTATATGGTATTGTGGTTTTTATCCTCTTCTCAACCCAAGAAACAATGTGAAATTGAACAGTTATGTAAACTAACCAGCAGCTCTGAGTACTGAGCACAGTTTTTGAGAACTTTTATTAGAATTTATTAGATGTGAAAATATCTGACTTCGCCATGAGGGGGCCACTTGGGCAAGTATGTGGTGGAAAGCTGACTGTTCTGGTTTGTTAGTCCTGTATTTTATTTAATGCTGAAGAAAATAAATACACAGTTGAGCATCTTCTGCGGTCGTAAGGGGAATAGAGTCCGCACGTGGTGTGTGGTAGGGGATGGGGAGTCTTGGGTACTCCTGGAGCCCCTCAGTGCCACCTGGGCTGGGGCCGTGAAGATGAATGACACACCAGTGCTACCCCATCCATGTGTGTGGCCAGTATCCAAGAACGAGCACTTTAGTCAATCGAAAAATACTGTCATTTGAAAAGAACTACTGATACTTCTTGCTCACGAATTAGAAAGAATAGGGACCCTTGTTTTGCAAGTAGGTCAGCAGTTTTTAGATTGTCTGAGATTTTCTCCCCAAGCTTTAAGGCATTAGCTTCTCCTTGAATCGTGCCGTTTCCCTTTTTCTTAAGACCATGACATGTTATACTGTGATTTACTCATCTCTGTAATTAGATGCAGTGATTAGAATCCTCTTTATCTTACTCTGCAGTTTTCCTTTATGGGGAATTATGAAAGAATAATAGGTAAAAAGTTCAGAATGGGGGAAAGAATAAACAGAATGCTGAATGGTAAAAGGAGACAGAATGCTGAATGGATAATAAAATATTTAGTGCTTTTCAATTAACTGTTCTCACGATTAGTACACTAGTATATTATATCATAAAAATCATGTCTATTAATTTTTTGCAGCCATTATCTTGACTGTGATTTACTCCCCTCAAATCATTAACAATGCCATTAAAAAGGTGGATGGAGATGAACGTCCTGGATAGAGTTCAGGGATGTAATGGGATTATTGTTCAGGGTCACAGAGAGATTGAAGACCAGCAAATAGAGGGAAGGGGGTAGGGGAATGTGGAGTTTGTGAGGGGAGAGAGTAGAGGAAGAAGGTGCAGAGCCCCAGGGTTTGAGAGACAGTCGCTCACTTGGTGTCAGAGTTGGGGAGGAGCGCCTTAGATGAGGCGATGTTGTCTTTACCCCTGGAAGATGCGGGCTGAGGGAGCCCAGTGACTGGGAGAGCATGGGCTTTCCTCCCGGTGGAATTTCACAGGCACAGAGAGGAGAAGATAAATACGTGTGTGTACAAGAGTCCCCAGGGTCCCATCAGAGGCAGTGGAGCATTCTTGTTCCAGGTTATGCTGGTGGTTTGAGAGCAGCATTTCCATCCAGCCAAAGAAAGGGCCATGACTCTTCATAAATAGTTCTCTTCTTGGGAAAATGAGATAAGCTGTAGAATCAGAAAAGTGTTAGTCAAGTAGACCAGCCAAGGCTGAGGCTTCGTGGACTTATACCGCGGCCGAGCATTTTGGAAAGTTTGCTGGTGGAAACAACTTTGTGTGGGTGTCTACCGTCAAGTAATCAATTAATCAATATTCAGTTCGTCTGTCTGTTTTGGGTCCTGCATCTTTGGTCTGAAATATCTTTTGGCTATATTTAAAGATAGGAATTTTATTACTATAAAATACAATGGTTGCAAGATTTTATTCTTTTTTGGGTTTCCCCCCTTCTTATCACTAGCACCTGGGGCAATCACAAGGCCTTTGTGAATATAGAATCTATTTTAATTCAGGGTCTGAAGTTCTAATTTTCTATCTGGGCTGCTCAGAGTGTGTACACTGGAGTTGGTCCAGAGTCTCCTTTATATTTATATCGTGTGAGCCAGTGGTAGAGGCCAGAGTCAGAAGCCTCTGGTTTTTAAATTTTAAATGTTTTTTTTTTTTCCAAGAGGCTTGGCCACAAGACATGTCTTCATAAAGTAAGTTAATCTGTCGTAATTTCATAAGAAGGAGATTGGGACTGACTAGTCAATCAGAAAGCACTTTTAGCAGCTTAGTATACTTACAAGTTAATATCATTTAGAAGTTGTTCATTGTAACTAGGAAACAACATTTCTCCTTAACAGCCGTGGAAGGCAGTATAGCTGCTCATGGCCTGATCATCAGGCAGTATAGCTGCTCATGGCCTGATCTTGAAAGATGTCGCTGATACCTCACAAAATCTCAAAAACAAGGTCCAATAACTATTTTATTATATATATATATATATATATATAAATGTTTATTTTTTGAGAGAAAGCAAGTGGGAGAAGGGAGAGAGAGGGGGATAGAGGATCCAAAGTGGGCTCTGTGTGGACAGGCTGACAGCAGCCAGCCAGTTGTGGAGTTCAAACTCATGAATCATGAGATCATGACCCAAGCCAATGTCAGTTGCTCAACCAACTGAGCCACCAGGTACCCTGATTATAATATTTTAGAACCCAGAGTTCAGGTGTCACATTTTTTTAAATGCTATATTTTTAATTCCCATTATGAGGTTTTATACATATATATAATAACTTGTTATATATTTAAATATATACATATTTTATGATATATAAAATTATATAATAAATAAAATATTATTTATCTATAATGTATTTATATTTAATAGATTATATTTATATGTATGTATATGAGTAGGATATATTATCCACTATATATGTATATATATACCAGGTATATATGTACCATGAACAAGCTCATAATAAAAACCTATGTGTCAAATTTCTAGATACATAAGCCTTAGTGAGACCTAACAACTTTTTACTAGAACTAGGCACTCTGGGATCATCTTTATCACCTCCTACCCTCTTCTCTGCCCCTTCCTCTTTTTTTTTTCCTGTCCTCTTCTCTTTTCTCTTTCCCCCTTCTCCTCCTGCTTTTTTTCTCTGGAGCAATTAAAACAAATCTCAAGAGCTAACTTTGCACCTCAGAGCTTTCCTGGCATTACTGAACAATGCATGGCCAGCTCAAAAATCTAACGCATCATTCTGACCAATGTAACTTCCCAAATATGCAGCTACGTGCCCCAAAGCAATGCTTAGCTGTTGTTAGCGTGCTTCCCATGAACATTAAATATGCCACATCCGTGGTGTCTGTAGCTGTGAGAACGTGCCCAGAGATGGTACCAGTAGTCTGCTGTGATAAGCAGTCTTCTTATTATATGCTTTTGGCCCATAATGGTGACAGGTGACATTTTGCCTAAACAGTGTGAGGGATAATCCATCATTGGTTACCTCTAATCACTATCTGCCTTTCTATGGGGATCGTGTCCTTTCAATACCATTCAGAATGTGCCTTAGCTAATGTAATTTCTGGCTCTGTGATATATCAAGGAAGACAAAAACTAGATCCCTCACATGGGAAACCAGAAGAGCATATTTTGCATTAGTAAAATGTGGATGCTTACAAAGATGTCACCTAACATAGGTCTCCAGTGCGGTCCCATTTACATGTCTACTGTAATTGCTCTATGTTCTCATATTCTCAGATTTGAATCATCAATTAAAAAATGATTTAAATAACCCTGTTTTCTTATAACCTGGAGTGCATTGCCCAAATCACCCTTTAGAACAAAAACTGCCCATTACCCTGCTGTTCAGACTTTTGGCCCCTGACCAATCACAGACAAGTCCCTCAACAGGAATTGCCCTTGACTGAAAGCAGTTTCCTTACTGAGGTTAGTTCCCCAACCCTAAAGGTAGGGAGGGAGGGGGAAGTTCACATTCAACGATGGATGGCTAGAGAGGGTTCAAACATCTGGTCCCCTCACCTCCATTCGGATGACTCTAAAAGTTTATCCCAGCCAGAGTTTCCTGCAGGATCAGCGGATGCCCTATGTGTCTTGAGGCTGCTCTTGCAAAGCAAGCACACACTTATACTGTTTGTTGGGGTCACGTGGGAGGAGGCTTATGGAAATTATAGAGGACCCCTCAGCCCGGAGCCATCTTTGAAATGGCCCTGCTTGTGATATGAGAAGAGTGGAGGATATTATTTTTATAGAAATTTGGAACTGAACCAAGTTTCTTATTACCAAGGCATCTGCAGGTTGTTCTTTATCAGAGGCCACCAGTCCCTTCCTAACCACCTGAAAACACTTATCTGAGGCTATTTTCATACGAGTCCTGGTGGTAGAGTTAGTGCTACCATTTCTACTGTCATTATCATCCTGTTCTCCCACTCCAGGGGGACTGAGCCCCAGAGTAACTGAAATGGGCCTTTCTCTGAGAATTTGGTGCTTTCTTCGGCAGCCTGGCTGGCATGAGACATGAGAGCTTTCTGCATGTTGAGGAAGGGGTGAGAGGTGGCTGAAAGTGGCAAGTAGGCCATTGGGAGTGGAGTTTAGAGATTTAGATCTCAGATGGCCTGGTGTTGCTGCTGCGTGGGCCTTGGCGAGTGCTCCTCATTTTATCAAACTGCACTCTACCTCCATTTCTATAACCCCCTGCAGCTGTCCTCCCAAGCAGAGTGGGAAGACAAAAACAGCTGTGCACGTTAGCAGCTTCAGCTGTTCCCACAGCAGTGCTACGCTGCAATTTCCCGGGGGTCATCAAATATTTAGGAGGATGTTGTAGACCTTTGTATTGTGGCCAGAAATGCCATGTGCTCAGGTCTGGATTCCACTGGGTTCTTGTTCGCGTTAGCAGAAAATCGTGATAAAAAGGAAATGGTTCTTTTACCAAATTGCATGGTGCTATCAGATCAACTGTGTCTTTAACTCACCAGATACAGTTAAAGCTTTTCAGTTTCTTGTTAGAGAAAATAACTAAGCAAGAACAATACTGGAATCAGAGTCTGTCCCAGATGAAAAACACTTTAGAATATTTATTTCTCATTAGAATCTATTCATTAAATGTCATAGCCTGGCCCTCTGGGGAGAGTCACATACTACAACCCATACTAGAGACGAGATTGTGTATTTAAAGTCAGCCTTGGCTGATAAATGTGGAAAACTACAAGCGGCCTGAAAATTCCCTGGTGACAGTCGATGCTGGAGAATGCAGCTGGGGGTGCCGAGAAGCATGTGCTATTACAGCAAAGTGTGGTCTAAATTTCCACTAAATATTTCCTTTCAGATGTGTGACTTCTTTGGGAGAGAGATATATAGCTCTTGTAATCAGGGACTAGCATACCCACTTTGGTAAAATTTGTTCTCAATTTAAAGTTGTTTTCTTTTTTTTTCTTAACACAGCTAAAATGGCTTTAGAGTTTTGTCTTTTCTGGATGACTGCAAAGCCAAGTTTTAGAGACCTGCATTGTAGCTTAATATTATGTCATTGGTTCAGTGTCAGCCAATGGGAAGATTAAGTGGATTTCCATATCCATAATGGCCATCTTTGGTCCAGTTCTAGTCAACATTTCCTTAATGACTGGAATGATGGAATAGGAATCTGTTCACTAATTTTGCCAATAAAAAGAACTGGAGGGTGGCTTGTGTTTTAGAGAGCCAGTCTTGAGCTTATTAAAAAAAGAAGAAATGGATTACTAAAAACCATAGAAGTTTAGAGAGTAGTTAGCAGGTAGTATTAGGGAGAACCATCAAATTGCATAGCACAAAAGGGTACCTGGTTCCTGGGACACAGGCATTGTAGGCAATGACCTGAAGACCACAACAGACCCCAAACTACAGCAAGTGGAAAATCAAGATGTATATCTTGAAATGACTAAGTTAGTGTCTACCGTTCCAACACTAGGTCTTTTGACTGCTGCCTGGTTATGAAACATTTACTCTGCACTGGGGATAGTGAAAATGGATCCTTGTGCAATTTTGATGAAGGCTGGTGTTGACTTTACAAAATCCAGATCGCAGAAAGCCCTGGAGTAACGGTTTCAGTTGGAAGAAAGGACCTAACTAGACATATGGATTTAGAGTAGAAAGCTGTCAACGCTCTCAATTGAGTCAAAAGATTCAGTTCCTGGCTCAGATTTGATTTAACTGGCTAAGTGACTTTGAACAAGTCCCCCAACATCTTGGGTCCTCTATTTCTTAGCCTGGAAATGAGGAGTTGCATTAGTGCAGAGATTCTCAATCTGTGGTCCTTAGAGAGTAACGGGAGACTGAACTAGTTTCAGTGCTTAAAAGACCTAAAGAAATAGTCTATTTCCTAACAAGGAGGCCATATAGACTATTATTTAGTTAACCCTGGTGATAGATGAAAACTTTTGAAACATGAATACACATAAAAAACAATAAAAGTCTTTTTCTTGGTAATCAAAAGGCAGGAAGCATTTCAGTCTCTAAACTAAGGCTTATGATGACCCTGGTTCCCAATAGAACTGAGAAATGCTGAAGACACTGCATTTGTACCACATGAAGAGAGAGTCAGGAAAACATCTCTGGGGGGGGGGGGGCAGGCAGGCTTTGGTTGCAAGATTAGAAAGAAGGCAGAGAGTATCACTAATATTAGCTATGTGACAGCCACTTGTCTAAATGCATTAATTAATTTAATTCTCAAAACCAGGTACTGTTAATATCTTACCTTGAAGATGAGGAATCTGAAGTGCAAAGGTAACACTTACTAAACTCTTTAAATGTTAGTAATTATTACTAATGATCCTGATTGTTCTCAGTGGCCATTAATCCCACAGAAATGAGAGGGGCTGGATAAAGAGAACAAAGAAAGGGCTTCTCATCTTTAGTCTTCTCCAGGGAGAAAATTTATGGGCTCTGGACTAGAGGACCTATGTTCCATGTAAACCTGTATGATCTCAGGTGAGTCATTTTACCTTTCCAAATCATAATTTCACACCACACTGCCAGATTATAGGGAAAACATAGAGTAATGTATCTGTAAGTGTTCTTGGAACCTAGAATGTGATACAAACATGGGAGAATGAGGGACGACCTGCCTCAGTGGAACTGCTCCCCAGTGGCATCAATCATTCACTTAACAAACATTCATGGTTTGCCTATTATGTGAAAGCAGATTAGGCAACCCTTATCTCTGCTGTTGAGATGAAAAAGTGGTTGGTAGTTCTGTTGCTCTATTCCTTGCTCAGGCATTCTTGCTATAAAATAATATCTTTAGATGGCAATGTGTACCAAATTTGCAGTAACCTAGTTTCCTGCTGTTAGTTCATGGTCTTAATTGGTGAGTGTCAACATTTCCTTGCTTCTACCCCATTACCTCCCAGTGGTGTGTGCTGTCATTGCTGCTTAGTCTTCAGGATCAATTTGTGATCTGTGGCTGATTTTATTCCATTCTTAGAGCTTATCATTCTGCTCCAGAAAATGAGATCAAATGCTTCACATGACCGAGATCAAGACCAGTGAAAAGGTCTTGATGTCCCCTCCGGGAGCTGGGGTGGGCAAAGTCATTTGTATATGCAGTTTCCTGTTGGTGCACAACCACCGGACGGGTGCGGAGAGGCATGCATTCATCTTAATAGGTGGATGTTTCTGGTTGTGTGATAAGAGTGGATAGGACGGGAAGGCAAACAGTTCTCAGCCTTACACACAGAGAACATGGTCTGGTTTCAAATGGAATGCCATCAGCTTTCTGCTATGATAAATTATATCCATATAATGTCACAATCTCTCAGGTCATAGGTGATAAACTAATTAATGCCGTCTCAATAGTGGAAACTCTATATTGAGCTTGGAATCCAGAAGTCTCTTGCTTGAAATAGAAAACCTCATTAAGGGGGCGCCTGGGTGGCTTAGTCGGTTAAGCGTCCGACTTTCCGACTTTCGCTTGGGTCATGATCTCGCGGTTTGTGGGTTCGAGCCCCGCGTCGGGCTCTGTGCTGACTGCCAGCTCGGAGCCTGGAGCCTGTTTCAGTCTGTGACTCCCTCTCTCTCTGACCCTCCCCTGCTCACGCTGTCTCTCTCTCCTAGAAATAAATAAAACATTTAAAAAAAAAAAAAAAGAAAACCTCATTAAGAGCTCTTTTTCTACAGTAGGCTGTGGATAGCTGGTACATCATGCCAGACTGGTGCGTCTATGCTCGGTTGGAGAGTGGTCTCCAGAGATGCTGGGATGTGAGGACAAGACACATGCATTATCCAGGAACAGAGAGGTTTAGTTTTAAAAAGGAGAACTCAGGGCACCTGGATGGCTCAGTCTGTTAACCATCTGATTCTTGATTGTGACTCAGGTCATGATCTCATGGTTCTTGGGTTCAAGCCCCACATCGGGCTCTTTGCTGACAGAGTGGAGCCTGCTTGGGATTCTCTGTCTTTCCCCCTCTCTCTCTCCCCCTCCCCTGCTTATTCTCTCTCTCTCTCTCAAAATAAATAAAGAAACTTAAAAAAATAAAAAGGAGAACTCAAAATAGAGACCACAAAGATCCAGTGACTTTGAACATAAGTGCCTTTAAAATGAATGTAAATGTTAAAAGAAAATAAAAATAAATATTCACCATTGAGTGGTTTACAAAGAGTGAACTCTAACTGGGTGGGCTGAGAGGGAGCTGAGAACACACATCATAAGTATTTCTGTATTTTAACTTTATGTTCATGATAGCGTCATATGATTTTCTTTTAAATATGTATTTTATTGCAGATCTTAAGTACTTAGATTACTAAGTACTTATTCAGAAGTATTTCTTTTGGTTTTTTTTTGCATTTTTATAGACTTGTGTTTGATATACGTTATTATATTGGTTTCAGGTATACAATAGTGATTTAACATTTATATACATTATGAAATACCATGATAAGTATAGTTACCCTTTGTCACCATACAGTGTTATTATAATATTATTGATGATATTCCCTATGCTGTAATTTTCATTTTTGTGACTTATTTATTTGTAACTGGGAGTTTGTACCTCTTGATCCCCTTCACCTATCTTTCCTATCCTATTATCCTCCTCCCCTCTGGCCACCACCAGTTTGTTCTCTGTATTTATGAGTCTATTTCTGTTTGTTTGTTCATTTGTTTTCTAGAATCCACGTATAAGTGGAATCATATGGTATTTGTCTTTTTCTGTCTGACTTATTTTACTTAGCAGAATACCCTCTAGGTCTATCCATGTAGTTACAAATGACAAGATTTCATTTCTTTTTTTATGGCTAAGTAATAATATTCCATTATACATATATATCACATCTTTTTTATTCATCTATCCATGGACACTTAGGTTGCTTTCATATCTTGGCTATAGCAAATAATGCTAACATTTATTTTTTTCCAATTAGTGTTTTTGTTTTCTTTGGGTAAATACCTTGTAGTAGGGTTATAGGATGATATGGCATTTCTATTTTTAATTTTTTGAGGAGACTTCATACTGTTTTCCACAGTGGCTGCCCCATTTTACATTCCCACCAACAGGGCATAGGGCTCATTTTTCTACATCCTTGCTAACATTTGTTATCTTTTGACATTTTGATCATAGCAGAAGTACTGCTATTATCTGTTAATATTCATGGAACTTAGAGAAACATTCTATTCTCTATGCCTTTCAATATCCATAGCATTGTGTTTGTGTCCTATTATGAAACTTTAAAATTTTGTAATTATTTCCATGGTTATCATATTTCATAGTGGAGAATGTATCTTAAATTTTTTTTAAGATTTAGATTTTTTTTACATTAAAAAAGTTTTTTAAATTATTTCTTTATGTTTGAGAGACAAAGAAAGACAGAGTATGAGCGGATGAGGAGCAGAGAGAGAGAGAGAGGGAAACAGAATCTGAAACAGGCTTCAGACTCTGAGCTGTCAGCACAGAGCTTGATTTGGGGCTTGAACTCATGAACTGAGAGATCATGACCTTAACAGAGGTCGGATGTTTAACCAACTGAGCCACCCAGGCGCCCTTAGTGTAGAGTGTATCTTAATGCAAGTGTAAGAGTTTTAGATCTATAGGAGAGACCCAATTTTGCATCATGGTTCTGACACTTGTAAGATGCTGGACCTTGGGCAACTTATTTACCTTTCCCAAGCCTCTGTCTCTTCTGATATAAAATGGGTAATAATATGTATCTCTAACTCTTAAGAGGAATAAATAATATAGTATCTGTAAAAGCACCTGGCACACGGGGCACACAGGCCAAAAGATATTGTTTCTTTTTACATCTGTTTTTCTTAACTTCTTGAGTTGTAGAACCAAGTATTGTGTTTCCTGTGATTCATCATAGAATATTTATTGGGTACTCAAAAATACTATTAAATGGGAGAATCTATTCTATGTTAATACTGAAGACATAAAAATGTCACTTTCTTGCCTTTTTAACTTACCTTTATTCTGGGGCAGTTGATTATTTGCCCTTGATAATTCTGTTTTACAGCTTATATCTCACTTCTGCACAAAGTAACATTTGATTGGTACTGCTATAGTGAAGATTAGTTGCTAGTCCAATTATGGATCTCATTTAAGTTTATACTGGCCTTGTTACTTTGGCTCAAGCCAATCCAAATCTATAGAGAATGAGTAATGCTATATATATATATATATACATATATATATATATATATCCTTCAGCAAAATTATTCTTTATGACAATTATATTCTTGATGGGAAAACAGGCAAAAATATCTGCCCAATGAATGACTTTATTTATGCAGTAAGTTGCTGTGAGAGGCCTGTTCCATTTTCCCAGGCTTTGTTGTTCTCAGTAACCATTGTCCCTTGCCATTAACAATCTCTTTAAATGATGCATGGGGACTGGGGGAAAAAAGGAAAGGGCGTGAAAATATTGTGAAAAATTTTTCAGAAAGAGTTAGACTAACAGGCCCAGAAACTTGGCATCAGTTTGGTTCTTAAGGTTCTGAAGAAGAGATGAACATCAGCAATCATCATGTGTAAGGGATTAATCATAAGGCTATGTGGGAGTGCTGAGCAGCTCCAGGAACCCCCTGGGCACTTAAACAGTTGCTATGTGTCCCAGTGCTAACGTCACCAGAGTTCAGCTGGACTTTCCCTAGTCTTAGGAACCTGCTTCCTTCTCAATCTTCTGGCATTTATCCTGCCTAAGAAGTGGGCTCTGATTGGATAGGTTTGCCATTATACAACACACAGCTTTCCTGGAGGGTACAGTTTTCTATAAGTTGCCCTGACTTGTTTGGTTTCTCCAGTGTCTGCCATATTCTCTGGCTTGGCAATAATCACTTTAGAAACGGGGATAAGGATTTGGGAGTCTTGTAGGTGGTTGGAGCCATGAAAAGGGAATAGTATGAACAGAAGCAAAAATTCTTGCATGGAGCGTGGCTGGGGGGTCATCAAACAGTTCGTGTTGGTTAGTGAAGTGTTTCTCAGTTAGGGGTCTGTCAACTTCTAAGGGGCCATGAAAGTGTTGTTAGGGCAGCTGTGAGGTCTCTTTATGCATTAATATAGCTCAGTTTAATTGCAATAATAACCCTAAAATAATGAACATAAGTACATATTTGTCCAGAGATGTGGCCACCTTATATATACCATATATACCATATGTATATCAGTGTATACCATATTCGTGGTGCTGTGGGTTTAATCAGAACATCATGATTAAACACACAAAATTGATGTTACTTGAATTTTATTAGTTTTGTAAGATTATTTTTATTTAATTAATAAATAATTTTTTGATTTGTAGTGGTTTAAAAGCTATGAGTATGGGGTGCTTGAGTTCTTCAGTGGGTTGAGCATCCAGCTTGGACGCAGGTCATGATCTCATGGTTTGTGAGTTTGAGCCCTATAGCAGGCTCACAACTGTTAGGGCAGAGCCTGCTTCAGATCTTCTGTCCCTCTCCCTCTCTGCACTTCTCCTATTCATGTGCTCTCTCTCTCTCTCAAAAAAAAAAAAAAAAAAAAGAGGGGCACCTGGGTGGCCCAGTTGGTTAAGCACCTGACTTTGGCTGAGGTCATGATCTCACGGTTCATGGGTTCGAGCCCCACGTCGGGCTCTGTGCTGACAGCGAGCTCAGAGCCTGGAGCCTGTTTTGGATTCTGTGTCTCCCTCTCTCTCTGACACTCCCCTGCTCATGCTGTCTCTCTCTCAGAAATAAAGAAAACATTAAAAAAAAAAGAAATTAAAAAATGAATTAAAAAATAAAAACTATGAACATAAGGAGGTTTTTTATTTTTATTTTTACTAAGTTTTTGTTTGTTCACATTTAATAACATTGTGATGAAATAATTTAATTCAACACTAAGCACCTGAAAGAATATATTAAATGGGATCCATGTTCATTAAGAATGCATTTATCATGATGGACACCAGGTGATGTATGGAATTACTGAATCACTATACTGTATACCTGAAACTAATATAACACTGTATGTTCACTATACTGGAATTTTAAAAAAGGGTCCATAATGTACTCATATTTGAGAAACAATTGGCTAGAGGAGAAGTTGGCAAACTCTGTGAAGAGTCAGATAGTAAGTATTTTAGGATTTGCAAACCAAGAGGCAGAATTGAGGACATTATATTGATGTTTATATAATAGAAAAGCAAATTTCCAGATAAAAAATTTTTTTAGTTAAAACAATTTAAGTTTATTTATTTATTTGGAGAGAGAGGGAGAATGAGGGAGCAGAAGTAGGGTAGGGGGAAGAGAGAGAGAGGGAGCAGACTCCACACTATCAGTGCAGAGCTCAATACAGGCTCGAACTCATGAACTGTGAGATCATGACCTGGGCCAAAATCAAGAGTCAGATGCTTAAACTTCTGAGCCACCCACGTGCCCCTCCATAGATTTTTTTTTTTATTGATGAAATACAAACAACACCAATGCTGCTGCTGCTGCTAATGATGGTAATAATATCTAAGTACAGTTTGGTTGTTGTTGTTGTTGTTGTTTTGGTAACACAGGCCTACTAATGAAAAGAATAGAATTTCTCTTTTAGGGAGGATAACATTTCATTTAATTGGGGTCCAAAGTTAGTGTTCCCTGTCATCAGATATATTACAAGCATTCATCTGTGAAAACAGTTGTGAGCTTGCAGGTTGTATAGAAACAGCCAGCAGGCCAGATTTGACCTGTGGGCCAAGTTTGTTGACATCTGAGTTAAAGTATAAGGTATGTGTTGTGGGTGGAGAAATTTAGCCAACCTCTCCACACTTATTTTGTCCTCTGAAAGCTCTTCTATAAGTGGGCAACATTAAAAGCAGCAACCTCTTAGGGATATTGTAAAGATTAAGTGTGATAATTCATAACAAGTACCTTGATCCCTGTCTTATCATCATCCTTCCATTTCAGAGACTATTTTATAGTTACTCTGGAAAGTAATATAGGTCACTGGAGGATTTTGAGCAGGAAATAGCAACACTGGAGGTGCACTTTGGAAGAGTCATCTGGCTACAGCATGAGGGGTGGATGGATCAAGGTGGGGGGTAGCAGGAGGACACTGAAGACGCTGCTAAAATAGCTCTCAATCCTATCATGGCTTCTAGATACTATTATCCATGTCGGTTTTATCTACCCCAAGTGAGAGACTGTGTTGGGGAGGACACTAATTGTGGTAGACAGAGTAATGGTTCCAAAGATGCCCACACCATAATCTATGCAACCTGTGAATATGTTACCTTACACGGAAAAGGAAACTTTACAGATGTGATCAAAGTTAAGTACCTTGAGATGGGGAGAGTATCCTGGATTATTAGCCCCTGTCTAATCACACGAATCCTTAAAATCAGAGAAACGTTTCCTGCTGCAGAAAACCAGAGGTAGCAATGTGAGATGTGAGAAAGTCTTGGCCCACCATTGCTGGCTTTGAAGATAGAGGAAGGGGAGCATGAGCCAAGGAATGTAAGCAGCTTCTAGATGCCGGAAAAAGCAAGGAAATGCATTTTCCCTAAGAGTCGCATAGAAAGGAATATAGTCCTGTCAATGCCTCGATGTTAGCCCTGTGGGATTTGTGTTGGATATCTGAACTATAGAACTGTAAGATAATAAATGTATGTTCTGACTTTGTGGCAAGTTCTTATGGCAGCAATAGAAAACTAATATACCAATACTATCCAGTTACACATGATAATAAGAAAGTAGAATGAAAGACAATTCCAAATAAGTCTAAAATATTTTTAATATAATTTATTGTCAAATTGGCTTACATACAACACCCAGTGCTCATCCCAACAAGTGCCTTCCTCAATGCCCATATCCCCTCTCCCCCACACCCCCATCTGCCCTGTTTGCTCTCTGTATTTAAGAGTCTCTTGTGATTTGACTCCCTCCCTCTCTATTTGTAACTATTTTTTCCCCTTCTCTTCCTTCATGGTCTTCTGTTAAGTTTCTCAAGATCCACATATGAATGAAAACATATGATATCTGTCTTTCTCTGACTGACTCAAATAAGTCTCAATATTATGTTGCATTCCAAGCATTTTCCTTTTTCTGGGAACATAAAGATTATTGTTTTTATAAAGATAGTTTTTGTTGACCCCCAGTGAATAAATGATAAACCAATATTTAAAGACTATTTGTTTGAAAGGCACCAATATTGGCATATATGAGATCTTAGCTTGGAAACATGGGGAGGCCTACCTAAGTTTAACCCAATAAATTCTACCAGTACTTCATGAGTACTTTATTCCAGGTGGGACTTTCAAAAATGGTTATTTTATAGTCCCTGCTAATAAACTAGTGAGCCAAGCATGAATATGAATAAGGATATGAGTCAGGTATTACAAACTGAATTCCTAAATGTTCCTAGGAAGTCTGAATGGTGCCAGAGCAGCTGACATTCTTGCAGGTGACCCCAGTGCATGGTCTTGAAGGATGAGCAGGAGTGACTGGAGAGGAAAGATCCAAGGATAGTCAAGCAGGGGTACTGAGTGCATAGAGGGATGATTTTGCAGAGTCCTAGGCAGTCTTGGAGAGCTCTGACAATGAGCTAGCCAGCCTTGGCATCTTCTCTTTCTCCTTTAGCTGTCACTGCTCTTTGGAGTTGAGTGGAAGAGAGGAGAGATGTCTGGGCAGAAGGTCTTATTCTCTAAATCTTGCATCTTGACCTAACAAGCTGCTTGGCCTGTCCCAGGCTCTTTTCTTCCCCTCATTGGTCTATTCAACATTTAGAAAAATTGGGATAAAAACTATTATCTGTAGGATGGCAGCATTTTTTTTTCCTGTTCTGCAGAGAGAAGGAATATTTAATTAGCTTACTGGTGGGCCTAACGAATAACAGAGAGTTGCCTCAGTAGGGGGGAGAATTGAAGATAGAGTAAATTGAATGATATTTATACACATTCCATAAACTGACTGACAGAATTGGGTCTAAAATGGTGGGGAGGTATGTCAGCACTTGGGGTAAGTGAGGAAATTAATGAGGACAGAGATGGAAGGACAGGTCATCTGGATGGGGGATGGTGAGAGCCATCATTAACCTTGAAATTTGCTTCAGGGGAAGTCATGTCCTGGAGGTTTCTTACCCAAACTTCAAGTTATGTGAGAAGTTGCTAACCATGATAACTCATTCGTTGTCATATCTCTTAGCTGAATCTCTACACTAACTCATAAAGCTGCCTCATAGCAGTGTGCACATAAGTCAGACATAGCTCACAAGACAGCTTCTTGTACTTTCAGGTTTCTACAGGGTCTGAATGGAGTCCCCCTGGTTCTTGAACAAATCCTACTTTAGTAACAGCAAAATTCAATGAATCATCATCATCATCATCAGTAGCAGCAGCAGCAGCAATAATAGACATCTAATATTTCTCAAACAAAGAACAGTTTACAAATACCTTCCTATGTGGGAAACCATTTTCTTTTCTTCATCTGTCTTCTATGACCAGGTGGGGTATGTAAGAATGTTAGCAGGACACTGAACCACTACCTGGTGTAGATCAATGCAAACTGTGATTTTGTGTTCACTATACCCTGAAATGAGACCTATTCCTGAGGCATCCTTTCTTGAGATGGGCCCAGACATTATGGATATGAGAGGAAGTCTGCTGGCCTGGACCATGAAAACAGCAAGAATTGAAATATATAAGTAAAGAGAAGAATTCTGTACATTAGTGTTATGTTTCTGAGTTTCTCCTGGGATGAGGGTGATTCATTATATAAACAGGGATAAGATCACATGGGCTGATCAGGATCTACAATAAATCTTGGGACAACTCTGGGAAGGGTACTCTGTGATGTTAGCAATCAAATGTAAGGAGACCACATCATTCCCTTCTTAAGTATCAACAGCAATAAAGTGACAGCACACACATGTTTGTTTTGTTCTTTTTGAGTTCACTATGGTGACTTGGGGAAATGTGGCTGCCTAGTATGCATAAATGCTCCTAGTCTGCATAAAGGCAGTGATTTCATGAGGACTATCTGAAGATTAAAAAAATTCAAAGAGAAAAAATGAAAGAAGGATGAACGGAACTAAAGTAATTAGCTAAGTGTCTGTGAGTAACAGAAGCCTCAGGATGGTTGTCCTGAGTTTTTTCTGTAAAGTACTTGTCTGCAATATTTTAAGGACTTAATAGAATTTTATTTTAAAGCCGTGACATTAGCACAGTTAAGCCAATCAATGTTTTTTAATAGCCTTTTAAAGGTGCCTTTTTAATTGTGCTCTGTGGGAGGGAAAAGCACATGAAGACTGGAAAAACATCTAAAAATGGCTTAGTCAGATCTTTCAAAGATATTTGCAAGTGCAGATTTCTGGCTTGGTTTGATTGCTATAGAAGTGGGGTTAAAGTGCGAGATCTAAAGGGCTTATTCCCCAGTGAAAAAACAAAGACTTAACTCTTATGTACATACATTCAGCTTGGCCCCAGAGCAAAAGTATTTAGAATCTGCACCATTTTCTCTTTAGAAATGCAAGGGAGTTGTGGTTTCTCTTATAGGAGAAATAGCTCTATGCAGAAGTTTTCCTGCCTGCCTTGGGGCCCAGGAGAGCCAGAGAACACTCACGTTGCTCCTGCTAGCAGTCTCTGACCTCCTGAATGTTTGCCAGTGATCGCTTCAGTTTTCATAGTTAGAATGTGCCTAACATCTGGATGAATAGCAAAAAGTTCTATTAACTTTCCAACTTGCTATTTGGCATAATGCCTACGTTATTGGCAGAACCGTCATAGTCCATCCCCTTTCTTCATAGCTTAGTTTCGTGTGATGATTTGTTGTTTAAAAAATGCTTCCATATATATTATCCTGTTGGGAGCCCATGATAGTCATGTGATACAGGGAAGTTATTATTAGTTTCTGTTTTATAAATGTAGAAACTAAAGCTTGGAAATATGGAGAGGTCTATCCAAGGTCGGTTAAACAAATTCAGCCAACATTTCATGAGTACTGTAGAATGCTTTATGTATCCCAGGGGGCTTTCAAAAATGGTTATTTTATAGATCCTGCAAACAAACTAGGGGCTACATATCTACTACATCTCACTTCTTCTTCAGTGCTATTTCTATGAAATTACATTGTTTCTTGCATGGCATGTGGATTTATCTGAAGAATTTATTTCTTTAAAATTTTTCTTTTTTTTTAACATTTTTATTTATTATTGAGAGACAGAGAGAGACAGAGCATGAACACGAGAGAGAGGGAGACACAGAATCTGAAGGAGGCTCCAGGCTCTGAGCTGTCAGCACAGGGCCCAAACGCGGGGCTCTAAATCACAAACCACGAGATCATGACCTGAGCCAAAGTCAGATGCTTAACTGGTTGAGCCACCCAGGTACCCTAACTTCTTTAAAATTTTTAAATCCAAGTATTCGTTGATATGGAGTTGTGACATAACGAGAGAGTGTGGTATAAATAATTTGGGGAAATGAATTAACCAATAGAAAAGAGTATCTGGTTTTGCTTTTATTTATTTATTTTTTGGACTAGTTTTGGAAAAAAGAGTGATTTGGGGTATTTGATCTTTTTTCATGCATTTCACTGCAGTGTTCATCACAGAATTAGGTGCTGCTGTGTTGACCTGCTATGATCAGTTCCAACCAGAGGCCATCAGTGTACACACACATTGGAACAAACTGAACGAGGTGGAGAGATGGGTTGGAGAAGGGAAGTGCCTCTGGGCCACCATGGCTATCTGTGATCAGGCAGGCACTACAGTAAATTTTAATACCTTTATATTTGGCCTTATACTTGGCCAGTCCTATTAGCAAGGGACATACTTGATGGTTTGTTGTTTTCCTTAATTTCCTAGAGAAAAGGTCTTTTTGAAAACTCTAAACTTTTCTAAATGGAACTAAAAGAAATAAGTTCCTCCCATTCCCACCCCCCCACTCCCCTGCAACTCTGTCTGCATCTCAGTTAGTTTTGACTGAGGGTCCTGGATGAAAAGTTTGTAGGAAGCAGAAAGCAGGAGCGATTATCAGGGATGGTGCTGTATTGAAACCAAGGAAAGGATGTATTCTAGGGCAGAACAATGTGGAGTAGTCTCACAGAGCTGAATTGCACACTAGCTCTGCTGTGAGATCCTGAAGCACTTAAATGTTGTGAGACTCAGTTTCCTTACAGTAACAGTGATCTAATGATGCCATTTTAATTGGCTTTTTAAAGGTTTACATGGAATAACATATCTGTGAAGGGTCAAACAGAATGCGTGGTATACAGCAGGTACTCAGTCATGGTAGCAGCTACTACTACTGTTCTTGTCACTCTCACTGCCACTAGAGCCATGAGGTTAGAGAAAGCAGGAAACCAGTTTAGCTCTGTCTGCCATCTTTTCCATCCTCTTAGATCCTGTTATTGTGGATAGAAAGGGCAAGACTTCTATCCACAAAACCAGTTAGAAACTCATGACTCCAATGTTTTAGCTAAAGAAGGAGGTCCTGCGAAGATTTTACCAGTAGTATTTTAAAACTGGTTTAGTCTGTAGGCTACACCGCGCACTAGAATTTTGATTCCAGGTATGTTCCCAATTGCAATTCAACTGTTCAGCCACTGTGATGACATGCCTTAGTTTTCTGAACTTCTGTTTGCCTTTTGCTAAATGAGAGTGGAACTAGATCTCAATCAAATCAAAGCTGTAGACATGTTTGAATAACAAAGGCCAAATATCAAAGGATTTCTTGTGTATTCCTTCGGCTCCCTTGTCTCCCACTTTTGCCACAAACACACACACTCCCTTGCTCTTTTTGTAATAAAGTTTTGATACAGTGATACTAGGGAGCCCATGCTTCCATTTGTTCACTTACTCAAGGACTCTTTTTGAGCACTTACGACACTTCAGGCATTGACATATTTAGGGAAGTGCTTGGGCTCCCTCAGGCATTGTAATGGAGGGTGCATGAATCACGGCTTCGTATATGATCTGGCAGCATAAGAACTTTGTCAGTGGAAACAGTGGGTCAGGAAGCAAGGAGGCAAAGTCCGTCTTTGCACAATGAGAGACTGAGCTTGGAATGGTGTACTGTGATCTGGGAACCTCATTATTAGCAAGTCAGAGACATATTGGAGAGTGTTCAGAGAAAAGCCACAAGGATGATAAACGGGCGGAAAGACTGATTTATGAAGACTTACACAACAAAATATGTATTCTTGGATCAACAAAGACTTCAGAAGAAAGTGATCACTATCAACAACTCTCTGAAGATTGTGAATACCCCAGAGGCACCCCAGAGGTGTTTGCCTGATATTTGAAATGTGACAAGGAATCAGAAGAGGGCAAATTTAACCTGTGGTTTGAGGAAATATGAGAATATAAATCTATCCATGCCTTATTGATAGAAAGTAGCTTCCAAGGGCAATATCCTTAACCTATTTTACCTCCTATATACATTTCTGCAGTTGTAAGTGTGCATAATCATTTGTTGTCTCTTTATGTTCAGGGATTTTATGTGTGTTTCCTATTCACATACACCTTCCCTGAAGATGTCAAGAATGAAATATTTGATTATTTTTTTTTTAACCTTCCACTTCAAAGGCTTAAAGATAAAAGTAGTTGAGTTATGGACAAATTGTTTTTTTAAACCAAAGTTTGCATGCTTAACCTTTGTTGAAAGTCATTGTCATAATGTGAATTTTATTCCTATGAAAAGCCAGCTGGGTGACTCTTTATAAAACTATCCCTCAGTGACCTGATCGACAGTTTTATGCACATACACACACACTCACACGCACACACATGATACACCATAAAGCTTTCAAAGGATATAAAATCAATTTAGGGGCAGAATCCAATCCCATGCAAGTTTATTTATTTGGGACTCCTGTGAACACAGCAATTTTAGCTATGGGGTAGAAGTGTAATACTTCAAGAAAATAGCCCAAGTGAGACCTGGGCCTAAGGTTTGGGCCACAGAGACCCTCCTAAGAGCTGGGTCCTATGGAATGACAGGACTATATGCTCTCAGCATTGCTCACTATGTGCCAGGACATGGAACTGGGTCCAATAGAAGACAAACAGTAGATCTATTAAAATACTTTTTGGCCCCACAACCCTGATTTACACTGATGATCCAACCGGTTCCTGGGTGGTGAGTCCATGTCTGATTCAGGACTGGGTTGAACACACACCCAGGCTAGAACTGTGGGCTTGGTCCATCCCCCTGGCCACAGTGGTTGGCCCAGGGGCAGGCCTATGACCTGAGCTGGGACTCAAGGATATTTTCTAAGAATGGTACAGCCCAGACCTTCTCTTCATGGCAGGGGCGGGGCAGCATGCAGTATGAAGACTGGAACTGCTGGAGTGACTTTTGCTGTCATGATGGGGGCAGGTCCGAGAAGGAGGCCTGTGCATGGACCCACGCAAAGCCAGAGAAAAATCACAGGGGGTGAAACCGCCCCCCTGCTGACCAAATCCTATCTGGCTGCCTATCTCTGCTCTTTTCAGTTATTAGAGTTAATAAATTCCCTTTCATTATTCACCAGTTTTGACCTGGTCTTTGGTCCCTTGTAGCATAAAGAACCCCAACTACTATTCAAATAAGGGACCAAGTTGTGTGGTAGAGGTCATGATTTCTGTCTAAGTGTGGAGGAGAGAAGGTCCACGTGAGGTGGGAGAGAGTTACAGCAGTCGTTGCAAGGTGGGGAGGAGGGAATAGAAGGCAGGAGGTGGCCCCTAGGCTCCAGACACGGGGACTAGTTCTCACAATCCATACCCACAGCCAACCTGCTCTGTCTCTTTATCCTGTTTTGTAAATGAGAAAACTAAGGCTTGGAGCAATGGGGCAACATGCTCAAGTCAAGTGGGGGAGACATCAACATTTCAACCCATGCTCTTCTCATGGCTCCTCCCTCTTTCAAGCCTACAACTTGGGTTCCAAATATCTGTGTGTCAGACCGAATTCTAGCTGTTCAGCCTTTGACAAGTCACTCACATTCCCTGGGCTTTTGTTTCCTCCCATGTAACATGGTGACGATGACACCCACCTCTCAGAAGCATTCTGGAACTTCATGTGTGGGAAATACTCATTCAAAGTGAGTATGAAGCGATATTCTTACTGGGGAAGGCTTCAGGGAGGAAATCACACCCAACCTGGGGATAGTAGAAGAGGTGGGTTTCTGTGGGGAGTGAGCAGGGGAAGGATGAACCAAATGGATCAACTTAGGCAAAGGTGTGGAACACAACTAGACTTTGGTCATTTGTGCAAAAGAAAATAAACCGCCCCAGCAGCTTCTGAGGTGAAGCTTTGGGGAATAAGTTCCAGGGCAGTGTTCCTTTGTTTGTTTCCATTTGTTTGTATCTTTCCATTTATTCAAGGAGAAATATGCTCTCATAACTCCATTAATGTTCTTCCTCTTGCCTAAGTGCTAGTAGTCTCCTGAAGTCACTCAATATGTGTAATTTCTCTAGCTTCCCTATCCCACATGGCTTTCCTTGTCTCCTCGACACTTTTATTCTTATTTTATTATATAGATATTTATATATCAATATATAAATATTTAAAAATATGTCTTATATGTATTTATACACAAATATAAATATATTTAATTAAAATAAAAAATATTTTAACTTTTTAATTTCTTTTACCTATTCTTACCTCCTATCTCTGGCAACCACCAATTTGTTCTTTCTATGAGCTTGTTTTTTGTTTGTTTTGTTTTGTTTTTTTAGGTTCCACATCTAATAGAGATCATACAGTATTGATCTTTCTCTGTCTGACTTATTTAACTTAGCATAATGCCCTTAAGATCCATGCATGTTGTCACAAATGGCAAGATTTTATTCTTTTTTAATGGCTGAATAATATTTCATTGTGTGTGCATGTGTATATATATATTTACGTATATACATACATAACATATATACCCATATGTATATATACACACATATATACATATATACTATATATACATATATATGTGTATAGATAGATACACATTGGATTTTCTTTATCCATTCATCCTTTGATGGACACTTAGATTGTTACATATCTTGGCTATTGTAAATAATGCTGCAGTGAACATGGGACTTTCTTTTCAAGTTAGTGTTTTCATTTTCTCCAGATAAATGCCCAGAAGTGGAATTGCTGGGTCGCATGTTAGTTGTATTTTTATATTTTGAGGAACTTCCATACTGCTTACTATAATGACTGTACCAATTTACATTCTCACCAACAGTACACAAAGGTTCCCTTTTTTTCCATATTCTTACCAACACTTGTTATCTCTTGTCTTTTTGATTCTAAGTGGTGTGAGGTGACATCTCATTACGATTTTGGTTTGCATTTCCCTGATGTCTGGTGATGTTAAGCATCTTTTCATGTGTATGTTGGGGCTCTGTATGTCTCCTTTAGAAAAATATCTACTCAGATCTTTTGCTCATTTTAACATTTATTTATTTTTGAGAAACAGAGAGAGAGAGAGAGAGAGAGCACGAGCAGGGGAGAAGGAGAGAGAGAGAGAGAGGGAGGCACAGAATCCCAAGCAGGCTCCAGTCTCTGAGCTGTCAGCACAGAGCCTGATGTGGGGCTCAAGCTCATGAACTGCAAGATCATGACTTGAGTCAGACGCTTACTGACTGAAACCCAAGTGTCCCTCTTTTGCTCACTTTTAAGTTGCATTGTTTGATTTTTGATATGAGTTATATGACTTCTTTATATAGTTTGGATATTAACCCCTTATCAGATATATGATTTGGAGATATTTTCTCCCATTTAATAGGTTGCCTGTTTATTTTGTTGGTGGTTTCCTTTGCTGTGCAAAAGCTTTTTTGTTTGATGTAGTCTCACTACTTACTTTTGCTTTTGTTGCTTCTACTTTTGGTGTCAGATTAAAAAAATCATCATCAAGACCTATGTCAAGGAGCTTACTTCCTGTGTTTTTTTCTAGGAGTTTGTGGTTTCAGGTTCTACATTCAAGTCTTTAATCCATTTTGAGTTAACTCTTTTGTGTGTGTGGTATAAGATAGTGATCCATTTTCATTCTTTTGTATTTTCTCAACACCACTTATTGAAGAGACTGTCCTTTCCCCATTGTGTATTCTTGGCTCCTTTGTTGTAAATTCATTGACCATGTATCCATGAGTTTATTTCTGGACTGTCTATACTGCGCCATTGATCTAAGTGTCTGCTATGCCAATACCATAATGTTTTAATTATTATAGCTCTGTAATAGAATTTGAAATAAGAGAGCATAATGCCTGAAGCTTTCTTCTTTCTCAAGATTGCTTTGGCTATTCAGGGTCTTATCTTTATCTCATATGTACTATATATTTTTATATTTTATCTATTAATTTTTTTAATGTTTATTTATTTTTGAGAGAAAGAGAGAGACCAAGTGTGAGCAGTGGAGGGGCAGAGAGAGAAGGAGACACAGAATCCGAAGCAGGCTCCAGGCTCTGAGCTGTCAGCACAGAGCCCGATGTGGGGCCCAAACCCATGAACCATGAGATCATGAGTGGAGCCAAAGTTGAACGCTTAACCAACTGAGCCACCAAGGCGCCCCTATATTTTATTTATTTAGTTTGTCTCTCTGTTTCTTTCATTAGACTATAAGCTCCACAAGGGCAAGGATTTCTCCCTTCTATTTTGTTTGCAGTTGTATCCCAGTACTGTGAACAGTGTCTGTCACGTAGCAGATATGCAATAAATATTTGCGGAATCAAAGGAAGAACTGTTTTTATATCTATCCTATCTGAGGTGGGCCATGCATAGATATCATCTGAAAGAGAATCCTCCTATCCACTGATTATCTCACACAAAGAGTTTAAGAATTGTCAAGAAACATTTCTTTCCTCGTCCTGTCAGTCCATCTCGCCCCATCTTACAAGAGGATTTGTCTTCTTTTTATGGATCCTCTTTCCCTTCTCCTCCTCACAATCCCATTGGCCTATTGCCAACCCTCTCTCCCTCCTTCCAGGGTGCTGAGTTCATCTTGGAGGGTTTCTATCAGTGTTTTTTGAGGTCCTGTGTATTGTGTAAGGGGACTTCTATCTTTCAAACTCCTTGGAGTGTCACATCTACAAGACAAACTTTTCTCCTGTTAATGCTGATCTTCTCTAGGAGTCTAACTAATGTACCAACGTATTCTCAAAGTCTCTTTTTCTTGGTTCTTTTCAAAGGCAGCCTCCTTTTGAGGAGAGGATGAAGAAGACCAGGAAAAAAGTGACAAAATGAAAAAAGGAACACTTCACCCTGTCTTACATGTATTCCCAATTCTTTAATTAAGAGAAGAGATAAAAATTGAACTTTTGATTTGTCTTAAAAAATTTTTTTTAACGTTTATTTATTTTTGAGACAGAGAGAGAGAGAGCACGAGCTGGGGAGGGGCAAAGAGAAAGGGAGACACAGAATCTGAAACAGGCTTCAGGCTCTGAGCTGTCAGCAAAGAGCCCAGCATGGGGCTTGAACCCACAGACCATGAGATCACGATCTGAGGCGAAGTTGGACACCTAACTTACTGAACCACTCAGGCGCCCCTTGATTGGTCTTAATTGGGCCTAGGCAACATATCTGGCAACAGACCTACCATTGGAATCACTAAGTTTATTTCTCTCACCCTTACATTCTTTTTGATTTAATGATAATGATACCTATACTAAATAATGGGCAGACATACACTGAAATATTTCTACTGGTGCAATGGCTAAAATATTACATCAAACAAACATAAAATACCTGTTTATATCTATTCTTCTCATATTTCTTATACTAGGTAAAACCTTATTAATTTTACTGATTTATTTTTACTAAGTGGCTCACAGGTTCAAATCAAGTCTTTTTTAATTAAAATATCTATTGTGGGCAAATGAAAACATACAATCAAGAAGGTGATCTCAATTGAAGGATAGCTGGAAATAAATCAGTAAAGCAGAAAACTGGCTATTTTGCATATTCACTTATTCCAATTCCATAAAATTACAGTTGAAAATTTCAAAGGACCATAGGATAAGAGATGGACAAATCCTATTAAATCACAGTATCTGTTCTTTGCCAAGATTCTCTCTTTGTAGCTCCCGTCTTTTTTTTTTAAATATAATTTATTGTCACATTAACTAACATACAGTTATACAGTGTGCTCTTGGCTTCGGGATTAGATTTCCATGGTCCATCACTTACATACAACACCCAGTGCTCATCCCAACAAGTGCCCTCCTCAGTGCCCAGCACCCATTTTTCCCTCTATCCCCCCTAATCAATCCTGTTTGTTCTCTGTATTTAAGAGTCTCTTATGATTTGCCTCCCTCTCTGTTTGAAACTATTTTTCCCCTTCCCATCCCCCATGGTCTTCTGTTAAATTTCTCTAATTCCACATAGGAGTGAAAACATATGATACCTGTCTTTCTCTGACTGACTTCTTTCACTTAGCATAATACCCTCCAGTTCCATCCCCATTGCTGCAAATGGCAAAATTTCATTCTATCTCATTGTCAAGTAGTATTCCATTGTATATATGAACCACATCTTCATTAGCTACTCATCAGTTGTTTGGGTATTGTTGACAGAGTGCAGCTCCTGTCTTGATGCCTTTTCTGTTCTGGATAAACCGTTAACAGATAGCTCCTATGTGGCATTTAGGCTAGATCCTTCTATGTGGGAGTGGGAAAATACCCATTTCTAGGCATCCACTTTGTGGCCAGGGTGCTCTTACTTGGTGATTCTTCCTGGAGGCCAAGGTTTTGGTGTGGATTCAGGGTTCCCTTGGTTAAAGAGAGCCTGGTGTCACGCTTTGGTCAGCAATAAAACACCATGTGATAAACAAGGTGATGTGATGATTCTGTTCACTCCTTGGTGCTGCCAAACCTGGGGCAAATCTCACCAGTGCAGGCTTCCTGGAAGACATTTAGTGTTTCCTGCTTCTGGCTGGAAACCCAGAGGATGCCAACAATGAAAAATAACAGGGTGAAGAGATGTGCTCAGTTGACATGTGATGGTGATTTTTGGAGAAGATATTTCATTTGGGGGTTGATTTTTGTTTTAAATTGGCCATTAATCTTGCTTTATGACTTTTAGAAAGAAAAGGAATATTTTTCGATCATATTTTTATTCATGTGTGCTTCATGCCATTGTTTCGATTTCCAGGTGGAAGTTTAATTTTTAAGGTTACCCCTTCTTTCCTATTGCCACATTGTGCCAGTATTAATTCTTAAACCTCAGGAAAAGATGTCTGTAAAAGCAGAAGTCTGAACTCAGATGCAAAGCAGGGTCTTTGAAGATCAACTGGAGTACAGAGTTTAAAATGCTTATTTAATTATTATTATTTGTATTTCAGGGGAATCAAATGCCAGGCAGCAAAGGCCAAGAAGGCCAAAGTGATATATTCAAGTTCAAAAAGTGGGAGGCTGCAAGGATGGTGGAGTCACAGTGCTTTCGGGCAGAGAAATACCAACCAGCCCAATGTTTTATTTGCTTGTTTGCTTTTGTTTTGTTTTGTTTTGTTTTGTTTTGTTTTGTTTTGAGTAACAAGTCACCCAAAAATGTAGTGGTTTACAACAAAAATAATTATTATTTCACAGTTTCTAAGGGTCAGGAATCTAGGCTTGCCTTAGCTGGGTTCTGTTTTAGGAGCTTTCCCAGGTTACAGTGAAGGTGTGGGGCAGGCACCTCAAGTCTGAAGTGCAGAAGGATCTGCTTCCAGGCTGGCTCATGTGGGTGTTGGTAAGATTCAGTTCCTCACAGGTGGCTGCATTGAGGGTCTCAGGTCCTTGCTGGCCATTGGCAGGAGGTCCTCTCTCAATTCCTTGCCCCATGAGCTTCTCCATAGAGCAGCTCACAACATGGCAGCTGGTTTCTCTCAGAGAGAGCAAGCAAGGAAGGGTGAGTAAGATGGAAGCTGCAATCTTTTAGAACCTAATCCCATCCCTTTTGTTTGTTGAAAGCAAGTCACTTGATCCAGCTTGTGATCAAGGGGAGGGGTGTACACAGGGTCCTGGAATATCAGAAGGTAGGGATGATTGGAGCCATCTAAGAATTCTGCCCTATACCTAGCATATGCTACATAATAATGAAAAATAAAGAAGAGTACAATTCTAATGGGATATATGAGGAATTATGTTTAGGCATATTTTATCTATTTGCATATTTATATTTTTGTGTCAATATGTGTATACAAGTATACAATCTGATTGTATACTTAGGTGGAGCTGGCCAGTTTTTCAAGACTGATCACTAAAAACATTATCCACCTGCATCTCTAATGCATACTTGAATCTGTACAAAGGCCTGGATTTGCCAAATGACCTATTCCTCTATAAATCCTGGAATAGCTGCTGGTCCATTTTAATTTTCCTGTCCTTAAAAAATATTTTTAAAAATAGGTTCCACTCTAGAGTGCCTGGGTGGCTCAATTGGCTGGGTGTCCGACCTTAGCTCAGGTCATGATCTCACGGTTCATGGGTTCAGCCCTGCATCGGGCTCTGTGCTTACAGCTCAGAGCCTGGAGCCTCCTTTGGATTCTGTGTCTCCCTCTCTCTCTGCCCTTCACCGCTTGTTCACTCTCTCTCTCTGTCTCAGAGATAAACATTAAAAAAATAAAAATAAGAAATGTAAATAAGGTAGGTTCCATGCCTAGCGTGGGTCTCAAACTCATGAAACTGACATCAAGATTCACATGCTCTTCTGACTGAGCCAGCCAGGTGCCCCTAATTTTTTCTATCTCTAGTTTTACAGTATGCTTTGACTATCTTGTTGAATAAGATAGCTCTGTTTCTGAAATCTTCATTTTTATTTATTTTTAATACTTTTATTTATTTATTTATTTTCTAAGTGAAAAAGTTATACATTTAGCATTTATTTTTTAAAATAGTTTATTGTCAAGTTAGTTTCCATAAAACACCCAGTGCTCCTGCTAGGAATTTACCCAAGGGATACAGAAATGCTGAGGCATAGGAGCACATGTACCCCAATGTTCATAGCAGCACTCTCCACAATAGCTAAAACATGGAAAGAGCCTAAGTGTCCATCAACAGACGAATGGATCAAGAAGATGTGGTTTATCTATACCATGGAATACTACATGGCAATGAGAAACAATGAAATCTGGCCATGTGTAGCAACATGGATGGACCTTGAGGGCGTTATGCTGAGCGAAATAAGTCAGGCAGAGAAGGACAAATATCATATGTTTGCACGTATAGGAGGATTAGGAGGAACTTGACAGAGGACCAAGGGGGAGAAGAAGGGCGGAAATGGTGGGGGAAAGGGAGAGAGGCAAACCATGAGAGACTCTTGAATGCTGACAAAAACTGAGGACTGATGGATGTGGGGGGGAGGGGAGGATGGGCATGAAGGAGGGCACTTTGGGGATGAGCACTGAGTGTTATGTAGAAACTAATTTGACAATAAACTATTTGTAAAAAAAAAAAAAAAATGAAAAGAAACTACAGACACATGACAACTGAATGCAACAAAAAAAAAATAAAATAAAATAAAAAATATATGATGTAAAAAAATAAAAATAAAATAAAAAAATAAAAGATATATTATGCAAGAAAAAAATTCCCTACAAGCCAGTCCTACAAGCCAGTTTGGAATATTAAACTGCAACAAGAACCTCCAACAGTCTCTAAATTCCTGACATACCTGATATGTATTCAAATGAGTCATAATTTATATTATTTTAGGAAGGTTAATCCTTAAGTAGAAAATAGCGATTCTTGTTGCCATTATTTCCGTGGAATAATCATTTTCATGTCCTAAACCTGGGCTTTGCTGCTTCCAAAATCCCACCTCACTTAATAAAATGGTATTTCTAATAAAAAAAAAAAAATAAAATAAAAAAAAAAATAAAACACCCAGTGCTCATCCTATTTTTATTTATTTTTGAGGGACAGAGAGACAGAGTGTGAGTGGAGGAGAGACAAAAAGAGAGGGAGACAAACAATCCAAAACAGGCTCCAGGCTCTGAGCTGTCAGCGCAGACCCCAATGTGGGACTCAAACTCATGAATTGTGAGATCATGACCCGAGCTGAAATACGATGCTTAACTGACTGAGTCATCCAGGTGCCCCTCTGAAATCCTCATTCTTGGATAATTCTCTGCAAATATCTCCTTTTCTCCTATAAATAGAATGAAAGACTTGACTAGTAAATTCTATATATGTAATATCATGGAAAGATGTTTCATTTTAGAAACTAGTGATCCCATTGAATATTAAGATTTTTTTAAAAATTGGACTAATTCATAAGTGGAGCTGGCCTAGAATCTAGAACTTTTATTATGGAAAGGTGACTGAAAAATAGGTGCTTATGGAGAACCATGATGACCACTGTATGAAAAACAATAGATCACTGTAAATGAGATTGAGACTCAGTGTCTCTGGGCAGTTGGGTAATATTTAGGTACTCCCCTCCCACCCCCAGGCATTAGATGGATTAAAAACAATTGGCCCCCATGATACCCATGATCACGGGTATGCATTGCTTCAGAGATGAACTGGGGCTGCCTCTGGACAGAGTATTTTTTCCCTAACTCTGGTGTCTGTGACGTGGCCTACCTAAGTTAGGGATTCTAGAGCTTCCGGCTCACCATGAGAATGACATCAAAGGTCCTGGAGTCTGACTGGTTGTTAAGGGTGCAGAGGAGAAGAGCACCTGGTGTAGCACTGGCGGCAGTAATGCTAGCCTGCAAGGAGCAATTTGCATGTCCAAGTCTGTCCAACTCTAGATGAAAGTACAAGAATGATGATTCATTTGTGTGTGTGTGTGTAGCTCTAAAGGACAAAGTTATAATTAACAGATCAAAGTTATTAGAGAATTTCCACACTACATCCAGAGATTTCTAATAGTTGAAAGTGTTAAAAAAGGAATGGGCCACCAAGTAATGTGGTCAGTGGAGTCTGGAAGGTTGCTTATGAGTGAGGGCTGTTGTAGGGAAGGGTAGTGGACAATCATAATGGGGAAATGGGAAAAATGAGTTCTAAAATGGGTGGAGGGGCAGGGAGCTGGGTTGATAGATGTTTTATTAGTGGAGTTCAGAAAGAAAGCCTGGAGAAATGAGGCTGGTGCTAGGAAGGAATGCGATAAAGGCCATCTGTCTGTGGGGACTGAGAAGATATTGGATTAAGTATGATCCTTCCCAAATCTTGCCTTATTGCCTACCGAAGATTTAGACTTCTCTAATTCTAAGAATCTGTGAAAGAATACGTATTCCTGTTGGATTTGTAAAACCACCCAAACCCACCAGGCCCTATTCTCAGTTTCCAAGACCACCTTTCAGATGCACCCCCTTGACACAGTTATTTGGAGATCTACTGACCTTGTCTCATTACTGGAACTTTTCTAGTGACTTTAATGTGGGGGTGGGGGAAGAATGGATGATAACAACAAAAACGAAAGCTACAACATCATGATTTATTACAGGACATATTTTCAGAAGAGACAAAAACGGCGTCAATGAAGAGCAATCGTAGGAGGGTCACCATTGTCGCAGAGCCACCTGAGCAATTCATGGAGGTTGGCTTCACATAAACAGCTGCAGAAAAGCAGTTAAATGATTTTCTTCACGTTCTTTGGGAGAGACTGTGTCTAATCTGATGCTGTTGCTCCAAAGGAGAGCTGTTAATGACATCTACACCAAATATCAGTTCAATAAATTGCTTCCCTTCATTAATCTGAGTGTCAGTGTCTTCATTAATGACATTTGCATAACAGAAGGTCTTGGGGAGAGATAATAAAGACCTGCTTTTAGTAACATGTGAGGGTGGCTTTGTAAAAACAAGCAAATATATGGCTTGTCCTTTGACTCCGGTGAATCAGAATCATTTCATTTATTCATTCTTTCACTCCACAATTATTCTTTGAGTGACTACTATGTGCCTGGCACTGTGTGAGGTCCTGAGGTCCTTACGTTCATGAACAGAAGTCTTCAGGGAACTTAGTCAGTGGGAGGCAGAAATCCTCCCCTCCATATATGATAAACTGGGATGAGAGCTATGAAGGAAAAGTACAGATTTCTTTGAAAGAGGGTAGCAGGGGAAACATAGAGATTGACTGTTTTTCTAGAAAAATCTGGGCTTCAGGCTGGGAGAGCGTGTAATATTATATGAGTGGTGGTGGCCGTGTTTGGGAGTCTAGATAGAAATGAATGCTATGCTTCCATCAGCATCACATCTGAGTGGGACTGTCTCAAGAAAGCGGAAATTTCCTTATGTCAACTATTGAATAACAGAATTTTGGCTAGAGCCTATGGGTAACAATGACCCTTTGCATAAGTAACAATAGGTCACTGTAAATGACACAGTGTCTCTGGGCAGTTGGATAATATTTAGGCACTCCCCTCAGGAGGGTTAAAAACCACCAGTTCCTGTGGTGCCCACTGACCATGGGTGTGCATTGCTTCAGAGAGGAACCTGAAGGAGGCTTGCCTGTAGATAGAGTATTTTTTTTTCTCTCTCTGGTAGCTGTGAAGTAGCTCACTTGATTCAAGTGTTCTAGGGCCTTCCAGACTCACTATGCAAATGATATCAAGGTCCTGAATCTGACTGGTTGTCAGGGGTTGCGTAGGAGAGGAACAGTCTGGCTTAGAAATAGCTGCAGTGATGCTGATCCAGAAGGAGCAACTTGCATGTCCAAGAAAATGCCACTCACTGGTGGGAACATCACAGCACCTGGAGAGCTCATAACATAGCCTAAGAATATGCCTATACCATTTCTGCCTCTGTCCCATTAAGTGAAGGAGTCATTACCATGTGTCATCTTGTGACTTGAATGTAGAATCGTCAGCATGCTCGTCCTCACGATTATATTTATTGAAATCTTATATGTTAGGCACTATTTAAAAATTCTATCAGTAATCTATCTAAGATCTCACTTGATTTTCACAACTGATCTCCAAAATCTAACTTCCAAACACTGGAATTTTCAAAACTAACCTCATTACCAATGAGAATATATTTCTAGTTTCTAAAAGAAAAGAGTTAATAATTTTAAATACAAGGTGTCCTCCTCCCCTACCTGTCCACCTGTCTCTTAGAATATTACCCAGAATTTGACTGCCATACTTGACTTCAAGGGCAGGAGAAGGCCAGAGTTGTTTGGGGACAGTCTGCTATGTTCTTTCAGCTCACAGGTGCTTGGCCACATAATATACCATTGTATGTATGTGTCTCCCAACAGCATTCTGGGGTTGTAGGGACTGTAAGTCTCATGAGAACAGGGATTTCAACCACTTATCACTTCTTTCCCTCCACTTACTAGAAAATGCTTGGTATGTAGTAAGGGCTTAGTAAATATGCTCTGATCAAAAGAAGATATTTGGTTGAGTTACGAAAGGAAAATCTAGGCTTTCCAATTAAAACTGCTTCTGAATCACTGTGTAATCGTGGGCAAGTCCTCTAATATTTCTAATTCACCCCTTGGTTTGGTTAGAAATTGAAGAGTGGTTGGAAGCTTCATGCAGCTGAGAAAGTAAATGTTTGCTTAAGAACTAAATATTTTTCACTGATTCATTGAAGGTAAGTGAAACAAGGAAAAGTCACCAAGTGACCTTAATGTTTCGGTATGTGTTCATCTATGTTTTACTAGAACGTTTGTCACCTGAAAAGCTGTATGCCCTAAATCTTGCTCTGCTTCACATTCGTGTTGATGGTGGTGAAGATGAGGGATGTCATCAAGGCATTTGTGAACATGCTTGGTATCTTTCAGCTTCGCAAGTACTAGCTTGGAATCCTCAGTGCCAAAAAGATGTCATCAGCCCCCACTATTTTATGAGCCTCTTAAAAGGGTGAGTATCCAGGAATGATACTTGAGCAGTTTGTCAGGGCACTGTGCAATAACTACCTTGAGGAGCTGCTTCTTGGACTGAAATCAAATTGCAACGGCTCCACACAGCCGACGGAGGTTTTAATATCAGCCCAGTCCATCACCCACAGAGAACACTATTAATAACCAGGTAAAAGCCTTTGTGTATAAGCCGATTCCATTTACAGTTATATCATGTCAGGCGGATGTCAGTGTCCTATCTTGTCTTAGTCATAATGATGGCTAATATGATCCATACAGGATAATAGATGGGGTGGGAAGGATTGCGGAGTTAAAAATCAATCAGGGCTTCTCATACATTTCTATGCTTCTGTGGCTGGTTAAATCATCAAAGTCTGAAGATTGATTTTTTTTGCTTCAGTAATCAATCCTTCACAATCTGTTGCCTTTTTCCTCCTCCTTCTCCCAACCTACTGTTTTGGTTTTTTTCAACATGTAGACAAGAGTTAAATTCTTCTCTGGATAAATACAGAGATGCACTCTTTGCCCCAGAGGGAAGATTTATCACATTTTGAAGGCAGAGCTGAAAAGTTGTGCATGCTACTGTACTGGACAGGCAAGATATGGGGATTGATAAGTATGAAGTAGGTGGGTTTTTTTTTTTTTTTTTTCAGAAATAAGTCATTTATACTTGGCTATTTGGCATTTTATTTTCATCAGCTAAAGCAAAGGCTTAGTTTATATCACCAAAGGAAATCTGAGTGTAATGTTTATACAGTGAAACAGATTAGCACTTAAACACTGGCATCCTCAAACACTGAAGTCAGCAACGGGCCATGTCTCCTTGGCTTGGAGATATACACGATACATATGTATGTGAGTGCATATTTACCAGGGTTCTAACACTCAATAATAAGAGTGCTGATCTGATACAGAAACACTCAAAGGGGAAGCCATAAATCTGTTATTACTGAGAAGTTAGAACTTTCTGGACAAAAACTATAAAAATCCAGGCAATTGTCTCAGAGCAGGTTGACATCAGAATACAACTGATGTGGGCAGGTTGACAGCCTTAAGAAGGTACATGAGGGAGTAATTAGGGGTGAGTGGGACATGGAGATGGGCAAGAAGTGGGATGGGAACCCTGTGATGGCCCCAACTGAGAGGAGAGCCAGTGTGTCAGCACAACTTGTGACATGGGGGTACTATTACTTGTACAGAAGTTGGTGTCAGGGAAATCCAACATGGAGTAACGGCGTTGCATAGGTGTAAGAGTATAGGAACCTGACGGAGCCATCGATTTGTTCACTAACCACAATCTTTCACAAAACCGCCACTCTACTGGGACCAGCAGATACATATGGACATCCTCAAGAAGCTCATTGTCTTGTGGGGAAAAGAATATTAAATAATTTGGCCACAAGGAGATAAACTCCACAATTGATGGGTGCAAGAGACCTGGCATTCTGAGCAGCAAGGCAGGCAGGAACCACACATCCTCATTTACTCTGTATGGACCAATATTTCCCCCTGGTTAACAGTGAATCCTGACAGGAGGTTGGAGGGTGAGGTAAAGATATTTATTTCCTCAAGCGCCTTCAAAAGTAGGGCCACAGCCAGACCTAGGCTATGCCCCCACTTAGGTCTTACTAGCATAGCATGGCTGTGCCCTCTGCCCAAAGGTCAGAGCTACTCTTGAGGCAGCCATCTTTACATACTTTCTCCTTCTGGGTTCCAGTAGCCTCTTTTCCCATACCCTTTAGGCCTTTGCGTTAGCAGCCACGGGCTATTACACTATTCCTTGCGGTTTCTTTATACCCAATCCACGCATTTGTAAATTGTCACTTATAAAATTCCCTCAAATTATCTTGATTTTGGCACATTTTCCTGCTGTGACCCAGCCTGTTACATATTCCAATTTCATCTCTCCCTCTCCATTTCCTCTACTATCACCTAATCCCTCACATTTACAGCACCAACCTAATTTACTCACTGATTTCATTCTTGTGTTCCTATAGCCTATTCACTATACAGCAGCCAAAATGGTCTTTTTAAAAACAAAAATCAGAGCATGACAATCTCCTACTTAAAACCCTTGAATGGTTGGCCAGCACTTTTGTAAAGTTCTAAGTTCTTACCCAACTTAGGATGCCCTTCATGAAATAAAGCCTTCTTTCCACTCTGATCTCCTCTATGACCGCTTTCTGCCTCAGAACTGTGTTCCAACTATCCTGGCCTTCACTGATCACTCAAGTACTTTGATGATTTTCCTCCTTGAACATCAAATGGCTGCCCCTTTTACCATCTTTTCTCAGAGAGGTCTTGCATGACCACCAAACTACAGTGGTGAGCAGTCATTTTCCATGACATCAACTTATTTTAATTTTCTGCATATATTCCTGCCTAACTGCTTCCCTCCCTTTATCTATCTTCTATATATCATCTATCTATCTATCTATCTATCTATCAGCTATCCATCCATCTATCCATCCATGTATCTATCTATTTACCTGTCTCTCCATCCTCCCACTGGAATGTAAATTCTATTGGCATAGAGAACTTGTCTCTCTTGTTCTGTACTGTATATCTACCACATTACACAGTACCTGACACATAGTGGCATTCAATAAATACCTATTGAATGAATAAATGACCAAATCAGAGAACCAAGTCCTAGAAGGAATAGAGAATGAACCAAGTTTCTAAGGCAGAGAGTCAAGCAGGAAAAATGTAAGGATAGGGCTCCTAGAACTGTAAAATTTGTTAGGACCAATAGAAACCACTTTGTGGAATGGGGTTATGTGTAATGATCAGGTGAGAATTCCAAGGTTGTGCTAAGGTTGGTTTTTCATTGTGCACGTGCGTGTGCATGAGTGTGCATGCATGAGCGTGTGTGTGTGCTCACACGTGAGCATCATGGACCCCTTTGGAAGTCTGATGAAGCCAAAAACACCTTTCTCGGGAAAATACTTCTAATTCACAAAATAAAATATCTAGAATTACAAGGAAAACCAATTATATTGAAATATAGTTATCAAAACATTCTAAAAATTATGATATATAGTAATATACAAACCTTCCTCTACTTATGATGAGGTTACTTCCTGATAAATCCATTGTAAATGGAAAACATCTATGTAAAAAATGCTCTTAAAACACCTAAACTACCAAACATCATAGTTTAGCCTAGCCTACCTTAAAGGTGCTCAGAACACTTATGTTAGCCTATAGCTGGGCAGAATTCTCTAACACAAAGGCTATTTTATGATAATGTATTGACTATCTCATGTAATTGATTGAATACTGTACTGAAAATGAAAAACAGAATGGTTGTATGGGTACAGGGTGGTTGTAGGGTTTGTCAGTTGTTTATCCCCCCACGATGGTGGGGCTAATTGGGAGCTGGGGCTGCTGCCGCCCAGCATCACCAGAGAGTATCTTATTGAATATTGGTAGTTCTAGAAAAGATCAAAATTTTAAGTTTGAAGTATGGCTTCTACTGAATGCATATCTTTTTCACACTGTCATGAAGTTGAAAATTTTTGAATTGAACTATTGTTAAGTTGGGGATCATCTATATATGCTTTATTAATAGATAAATAGATAATTAATAGATAAATAATAAAATCTAGAAATGTGTCTGATAACCCCCAGAATTTTGATGTAGTGATGAATGTAGATGGTATTTTGAGATACCTATGTCAACAATAATGGTGATATGAAAATATATTTGATTTCTGTTAAGTCCTGTATGTGCTAATTCTGTTCTGGATTATTGTCTAAATTCACAATCTAAGGAAACACTGAGTTTAGTGAAGATAATTTTTTTCACACTCAGGTTCACAGACATCCTGAATTCTATGCATTGACCCTTGGGAGATTGTTTGGAACCTTAATGGGTCTGAGTGTGGAGGTAGAAGTCTAAGCAGCTTCTCTAAGGATGGCTGGGGGCTAGCAGAGTCATGTGCTGCTTTATGAGAGCAAGCCTGGCTTGAATGACCCCAGCATGATCAGAGACTGGTGAATCTCAAAAGAGCTGAGGACCTAAGGATACTTCCCTGAACCAGATCCAAATTGTGATCCTTTTAAAGACTGAATTTCTCTGTTGGAATCATGAAAGAGAATACTTTCTTGTGCAATATTTGGGGCTCCTGCTTCCCAATGGTTGAAGAAACAGTTTAAGGAAAAGGCTTCACGTGGTATCTCTGCATTTCTCTGGGTTCATTTTTATTTCCATACACATCGACATTGGGAAATGAAATCCTGTGGTTCTGGAAGACATTCCACACATATTTGCCATTAAAAAAATCCTCCTTTAAGAGTATTTTAGAGTGAGGCATTGAAGCTCTACCATTAAATGGAGAATGCCTAAGCACTTACAGATGGGGTTCCTTAGGTTCATTCATTACATTTATGATCTATAGACTCTCCCCAAAGTAGTTTCTTCTTCAACCACATTGGTTTGGGATGTGTGAACTACATCTGTAAGTGATCAGAGTTGGAGATGCTGTCACTTGCCCCACTTAGGAGGTGGTTCACTTGAATGTGCCCCCTGCTCCTGGCCACGAGGAGACAGACCTAGAGCAAGACAGACTTTCAAAATATAGACTTGTGCCTTATTACTTGTCCTGTTCTTTATCAAGCAGAGAGCTTTAATATAATGCAAATTTTTATTATATGAAATATCTGAAAATAATGGAGATTCTTTGCCATGTATTTTGTGGGATGTGACACAGGGGTCTACAACTTGGAAAAGCACGAATTTGGCCAATTGTAAGATTGTTTTGATCTGGTCAAAAGAACAGAAGAATCTAAATCTAGGCACAGAGTAATTCAAAGGGCCATAGAACCCTCAAGTCTACTGAACCAAAGAGTTCTTTTGTGTGCGAAGCTTAGAAATACTTCAAGGGTTTCTTCTTGGGTGCTGCCTATCCACTTGTCTTATAGTAGGAGGGTTTTCCAGGGGTAACTAATTCTAATGCTTTGTGACAGATCTTGGCTTTGTGGCAAGTTTTCAAGTGGATTTGAAAGGCTTTGGGTTGTTGAGATAATTCACTACAATGTAGCCTGACACGTGACATCTTATTTTATTAAGCAGAGAAATTGGAATGGAAATCAAGAGCATGAAACATTCTTTGCTAAAATAAATCAGCAATAGTTCCCTATGGGTTTGAAGTAGAAGTGAGGTTTAGTCTTATATGCCCGCCCTTATGACATCTGACAATCAGATTGAAACCAGGTGTAACCTGTATCATCACAGCCTGTCCCTTCCAACCACTTCCGGGTTTTTGTAGCTACTCAATGGAATTCTGATAAGTAGCACATGCTCTCCCAGTAGGGACTTGTGAAAATATTTAATAGAAATCATGAAAGCATGTAAGAAGGGCAAAACCCTCACTTTTTGGTTTGAATTTACAACGTAGAGTGCTAAGAGCTTGTCGCTCATGGGAAAGATTATTTTTCATCCTGTCTACTCCAGCTCAGCTGATTGTTGTGTGTGCCCGATGGCCTCCCGGGCCATAGTTCTTTGAGAGGGTCAGGCTGAAACACATTAGGCCTGACTAGGATACAATTTCCTTGACAGGAAGTCACGTCCAACCCTGACTTTAGGGTTCTGCCCAGGGTCTTCTTAGCCAGCACCACTTCCTCTGTTTCCATTCCTAGGTCAAATGCTTATGACCCTTTAAGCCTAAACTTTTACAAGTAATTAGCAATTGAATCTTCTCTGGACCCAATTCTCTTACCCATTTCCTCAACCAAATTCCCATTGAAATCAACTAGGCTTATTGATTTAATTTAGTCTAATTTAATTTTAATCGATGACTAGCAGTTGCTTTCACTGGATGTTTAAATTGAGAAAGCCCCAATGAAGTAAACTAATATATTCTGGTATTTTATAAATGTTTAGCTGTAAAATGCTAAGTCTAGTTGTGCCTGTAGAGGAAATGGCCTTCTTTAACTTTTAGAAAGCATAAGAGTCAAGCAAATGATTCCTCAGAAACAATAGGATGCTCACCTTCAAACCTGTGAGTGCCATTCACTGTCTAAAGTCCTATCCTTCATATTGAGAAGTGACAGTTTTAAGAATAATTGCCCACCAGCCACTGTACTGAACATTCATTCACCTTGGAGCCAAATCAGAGGGAGGGCAGTTTTGTCAAGGGAGTGGGGTTCTGACAGCAAAAATTTCATCCTTTTTTGATTGCTCAAAGGAATAGTCACTCCACCCACCATATACAGAGAAGTTCAGACCTTGATACTATTTTAAGAAACAATGATTATCTTCTGTCTTTCTCTGAAAACTTTAGCCCATGTATCTCCCATGGACTTTCAGGACTTAGGAATCATCTGAGGACTGACTCGCATGTTGAAGCCTTTGGGAAATGCTATGGTCAGAACTGACCAACATTAGCCCATGTTTTAAATTCTGTCTGGCTCCCCCCACTTCCATTCTGAGTTCTAATGTCTTTTCATCCTGGCCAGAAGCTGCAGCTATTTTTCTCCATGCTTGACCTAGCCATTTATCCCACTTTCTTTTGGCAGAAGAATAGAAAACAACATTTGCAGCATCCCTAAATTAATTATACTTTTCTCAAGCTAAAGAACTGTGACAGAGCCACAAAACAGCAACTGAAAACTAATTCCTTAAAAGAATATGAAAAAAGGAAGTTGTATAAGATAGGGTAATTAATCTTGCAATAAAAATAATTGTTTACAGTTAAAATTAATGTAACATGCATTCCTCAGCAGATAATAAATTATGGACTTTCTCATTAGCATTTGAATTGATTTCCTCTAATTTCTGAGGAGCACATGAGCATGTGACTAGATTAAGTTTAATTGGACTACAGCTGGTGCTGATTGTATGCACATGGGGTGGGGGCTTTGCTGAGTGATTGGCTGTCTTTGCATTTTGTTTCCATTGTCTTTCTCTTTCTCCACTGCTTTTCCCCCACAGGTAGGAAGACTGAAAATGCTAGGGTCTTAAAATAGAATTAACTAGAGGGAGGACTGTGGTTTTGGATAATATTAGGCAATGAGCTCCTACCAAGAACGATTATGATGTAATACATGATTATCATATAATATAATTGTTCTTACCATCTTCTCATCATTATATAATTATTATTTTGTTAACAGTGAATTTACTGAGCATTTGCCACACGTTGGCACTTATTCGTCACCGTAGCATTATTGGACGTGTCATTATTCTTCTGAAGAATTGGTACAATTTCGGCCCAATGCTGTGAGGGTGTGTCTGATTAGAGTTAAAAAATTAAGAGCAAAAGGATAATTGTAGGGTTTTAATACTACAATGAGATGTTTTCTCTTAAAATGAGTTTCTCACTGAAATTAAGGAGAACTATTTTAGTATATGTGCTGCCGAAGCGAGCACAAGGAGAACTATTTTAGAGCAATCTGAAAACTAAGCTCTTTCGGAGGATTGCACGGGACCTTGGTGGTACGAAGCTTTGAGTCTCTCTCACTTGAGTGGGGACCTAAGTCCTTTCGCTTTCTTGGCACACGGGAAAAGTTTGCAAGTAGAGTTTTTTCAGCAGAAGATGAAATAGTTTTAAGTGACTCTAATGGCTTTTTCTATTGACGTTAATGCCTGTGCTTAGCTCGGGGTCCTAGTTTCCCTGCCCCTCCTCTTACAATTCCATGTTTCCATGGCAGTTCCCAGGACTGCGGGGCTCCTTGAGGATGGCGCCCACACTAGGCAAGATAAATAAATAAACCAAACTGTAGGTATTAGCTGCGATTCTAAAGAAAATGTTCCGAATTATAAATAAAGTGAAATCTCAGAAGTTTTTCTGCCCTCACTTATTTGCCAGATATATCTTACTTGATACATAATATTGCATTTGATGGGTTAATCATAAACTCAAATGTTCAGGTAATTATATAGAGAAATAGAAGCATGGGCCAAAAAAAAAGAAAGAAGGCTTTAGTAAGTGTGATATGTGAGGTTACATTCGTGCTTTGAACATAAAAATTTTAATATATTATTTTGAAACATTTTAATTTGAGTATAGTTGACACTCAGTGTTCTATGAGTTTGAAGTGTAATTCAATATCTCTATACATTATGCTATGCTCACCACAAGTGTAAGCTAGCATCTGTCACATACAATGCCATTTCAATGTCATCTATGTTCCCTATGCTGTACTTTTTATTCCCATGACTTATTCATTCCATAACTGAAGGCCTGTATCTCCCACTGTCCTTCACCCATTTTGCCTATCCCCTACCCCCACCTTCTCTGGCAACCATCAGTTCATTCTCTGTGTGTATAGGTCTGATCTGTTTTCTCTTGAATAGAATTTTTGATCATGATCCGAGACCTGCCAGAGTATTAAACATGGGATATTTTAAACACACACAAAAACACACGTTAGGTCTGGTTTTTCCTTCCTACTTTATAATATTAGCCATGGGAAAGAAACAAAAATTAAACACTTGTCTGATGTGCTAATGTTTCAGTTGAGCAAATGTGCCCAGGAAAAATGCCAAAGGACTAGCCTGCCTGGAGCCTACGTCGATCCTTTGACCTTTTGCATTTTTTACTAAGTCCTATATGACTCCCCCCTTTTTCACTCTCCTCTCGTGTGGAGCTATTAAAAACCTGTAATCCATATCCTTTGTTTCAGTTTTATCATAAACTGAAATACAGCCCCACTTAAAGTTTCCCAATAAACAAAGTGCCACGTTGTTGAGGCCTTGCCTTTCACCTCATTACGGTGGGAGCAGAGTGTGATGTCACACTTGACCCGATACCAATCTGCCCATAAATGATACAGCCTGTTCCCCCTTTGCTTCCTGGCTCAAGCACCGGGAAGGAGCTTAGTATGAAATTCATGCCGTGATGACAGATTTAAAAGTTGCTACAAACTCTAACAGACAGCAACTGCAGTTTGTAGGCATACACAACATGTACGCCCTCTTGTATTCTTAAGTGATGACATTCTTCGTTTAAAGAGTTACGTTTATATAGCTCATTACTGTTGCTTGTCTCTGAGACGGGGGTGGTAGGGAGAAGGGAAAAGGAGGCTAAATTGGATATGAAGACATTTACCAGAAGAATTTTCCAAATGTTAATGAGCAGCTTAAAGGGCTGCACACATGTGTTGCAATGTAATTGGGTTTGATACCTTCTGGGGACTTTGAAGCTTTTCCGCCCTTGCCCATTGTATTTTGAGAGGTGGAATGAGGCCCTCAGAATTCTAACACTTTGGCTCTGAAGATCCACATGGTGCTAAATTGTAAATCTGCAGACAGCCAACAAACAGAGGGCCAAGCTCCAGTGACTCTTGTTTGGTTTGGGCTTCTCAAGCAATTAAGTGAATGGCAGTCTCTAAAGGTCTCTGGGGAGGTGCAACGTGCTATGAGGAGAATTTACTGGAAAGGGGCAAGGAAGGGTTGCTTCCCTGTCACTGGGGCTTTTCCTGGAAAAAAAAAAAAGAGAATAAGCAATTATATCCAAATGTGTCCTGAGAATTTGCCAACCTGTTTGTATCCCCTTACTTCCCAGTCACCTTCATAGTCTATTTGAGTTCTCTATTGGGAAAGCCTTGGGTTTTTTCCATGTGAAGCAATTATAACCCAGAATGAGCTTATATCATTGTTAAATAAGTATATTTTGAAAGATTCCTTTTCGCTGTTTTTCAGTCTCTTGGAAAGTGGTTATGTCCATGTATCAGAGAAGGAGCAAGATGCTCCTTGCACTTGATCCAAATAGGCCGCTTTTTCCGATTGTGGTTTATTTCAAGATTTCTGGCCCTGCAGGGAGAACCACACTGGGGGATCAGTGAGGCACTGGTTGGGGTAGCCAGAGACCAGGGCTCCTGGCCTCTCTGAAATTATGCATGGGAGCCACTGAGAGCTTCATGTTGCATGTTGCCCAGTCTGGGTGAAGTTAATTATGATTACTGTTATAATTCAGGAGAGACTTTTATTGAACAGTAGAAGTTCCTTGATTTAGGCGGCCATAAATTACTCCTGCAGAAGCAGGGGGCTATTGGCCAGTACAGTGACTCCATAAAGTGGTCTGAAGCTTCTTGAAGAAGGTTCAAATAAAGTTTCCTGAGGTTGCATTTGCTCAGGAACAAGAGCAATTTTGGCCATGATAGTAGCCTAGGAAAGTGAGTCCTTCCACATCACTTATTTCTTTGAAGGCACAGGCTCGTGATTCTTACTTTTGTGAGGATGCCAGTCAGTGTCTTAGAGTGCCAGTGAAGGCTGATAGTACTGATTGACTCTTCATTAACCTTTTAGCTTTCTGGCTGGGTTCCTATTCTTTTTTTTCTTTTATTTTAAGTTTACTTATTTATTTTCGAGAGAGCAAGCAAGTTGGGGAGGAGCAGTGAGAGAGAGAGAGAGAGAGAGAGAGAGAGAAAATCCCAAGCAGGCTCCATACTCAGCACAGAGTCTGATGCAGGGCTCAAACTCAAGAACCCTGATATCATGACATGAGAAAAATCCACAGTCAGATGCTTAACTGACTGAGCCACACAGGTGGCCCCTAGTTTCCTATAATGATGGCTTGTTGCTATATTGCAGAAATATCCTTTTTAGCTTAAACTTTACAACTGTTTTATGTCTATTGGATGTGGAGACCAATGTGAAAGCAAGTAGAAGTATTTAAGTATGACTAGTTTTCAGTCTCTGTGTCTGGATTTAAACTGGGTAACAACAGAAATAAAAAAAGAAAGTCATTCCAAGGAGACTCCCTATTTGTATTATTATCCAATGTTCAGAGGAACAATCTGAACATTGGATGATACTCCAAATTCAGCAGAATCTTTAAACTAACCTACTAATGCCAACTATGAGGCATCAGAGGTCATTAACTACTCCTCTCTCTTTCTTCCACGATAGGTCGAAGTATGTGTCAGGCTCTGTCTCAAGTATCAGAAAGCCATAAAGAAGTTTTTCACATTCTTTGGTCCTTAGTAGGGAGTGAAGACTGACATAGAAAGATAATGAATAGCTGGAGGAGGCTCAAAAGTACAGTGGCATAACCCTCCTCTGGGAATTTGGGAGGAGAGCTCACTTGTAGCTGGGATAGTTGAAGAAATTCATCATCATCACAAAGCCTCTATTGAATTCTTTCACAAATGTAATCACATTTAATCCTTGAGACATTCTGGACATGTAGGTATTATTATTTTCATTTACCTGATGAGGAAATTGAGCTCTCAGAGATTGAGTGACTTGTTTAAGATCCCATAGATAGAAAAATGGAGTCAGAATTTGAACCTGGGTCACACTGTGTCAAATTGGGGAGCAGCAAACATTCTAAGGGGATGGTGACAGATGGAAGGGCAAAGACAAAAACAAACTCCCAGAATTCAAAGTTAAATATGTAGTTCTATCGGTCTGATTTGGAGGCTTGAGTGGGGTATGGGAGTAATTGGGAGATAAGCTTTGGGGAGGATGGGGTTTTACTCTGAAGAGCTTGGAATGGCTGGCTTTAGTTAAGGGGACTCGCAAAGGACTATCAGACTGTGTCTGTTATGTTGGCTGTGGGATCTCCCAGCATCTCTGATGAATAACAGACACTCAGTAGATAAGAAAGGAAGAGGAGAAGAAAGGAGAGAGGGAAAGAAGACTGAGGAAGAAATCACTAAACTTTACTCCCCTGAGGAATGGCTAGCTGAATGATATTTTGGGACATCCAATCTTGATATCCATGTATAAGATGACATGTGATTGGTGGTAGAGGCTGAGGGCAGAGGCAAATGGTAGAAAGAACATCAAATTTAAGCTATGTCTTCAAATTTGGATTTAGAGAATTTTTGACTCATGACTCACACATAATTGTTGTGCAGATTTTTTGCTATCTTAAAAATCTCAGCCAAATTCATGCTTCCTAAAATAATGTTATATCTGGTTGGGAATCTGTCTCACCTGGATAAATAATGTAGAATGATTGGAGATGAAGTGCTTAATTGCTTGTTTAATGTTTCCAGTATACACACAGTTGGGACTGTCTCAATGCTGCTCAGTGTATTTTAAACACTCTTTCAAATCCTTCTCCTAATAAATGCCAGGTTATTTTGGTAATCAGGGATGGTTAGTGTGATAATGGCCAATTGCACATGAGTCATTAGCTGTCAGGGTTCAGGGCTTTATGTGATCAGTCAGAAATCTGAAGAAAATAAATTTGAATTTCACTTTGGCCCCTAGGGCCAGAGGACTGCTAGCTGCTCAGTAGATATTTTCCATTTGAATGAATGAGTATAATAGTTGATTGGACCACTTAAAACTTGACCTGGCTGTGAGATGGGAAGAGCAATGCTTTAAAATCACTTAATGACTCACCATAATTTTCTCAAATTAATGTCTGTGTTTTTATTCCTATTTCTGCCTCCTAAATCTAGGTCTTTATCATTTTATAATTGATATTCTACAGTATTGTAATAGCTGGTTTTCCTTTCTCCCACCATTTTTTCTTCCCTTCCCTGAGACCCCCAGTAGTTCATGTCCAGATAGACCAAGGTCCTGAAAAAATGTTTTATCATGGTTGCTTGTTCATTTGCTCCATTCGTTTGGTTCATTCTGAAATTATTTTTGACAGTGTCTCTGTATAAGATAGTCATCCAGATGTAATGGGGGTGAACACATAGTAAAGGAGACAGACATCATATTGCAGCGCACAGTCTTTTGCCTACCCCCAGGCTCTGTAAGCAACTTTTGTGTTAAAAACCAAGCTTTCCATTTTTGCTTTTGGAAAGTGGCGGGGGGTGTGAGGTGAGACTAGTCTACTCAGCCTCGATGAAACTGATCCCCAAAACTCCCTGCATTTCCTGTCTTCAGTTTCTTCCCCTTATGGTACAACATTTGTATGTCTTTTCTTTCTGTAATAGAGTATTCAGGGGCTCCCCAGGCAAATCCTGTTTGCTCGCTGTTCCCCATTTGTACCTTTCTGCTCTTATAGAAGCTGTTGGCTTCTCCCCTCCTTGGGCAACATTTCTTCTTCTTTTCTGCCAGCCCATTCTTTCCTGTCCAGCTCAGTTTCAGTTTTCTTCAGCGAGCTGTCATGTCCCAGACTGCACTTGCTTGTTCTTTCCTGAACCGTAGGATTTTTGTCTGTTCGTTGTTATTTTCTGTCATGTAATTATTTCCCATTTAAGTCTCTCCACCCCTCCTTATGGATGAGGAGTTCTTTGTACCAGTGACTCTTGTTTTTGGTCTTTGTGGATGCTCATATAGCCTGGCCTGGAACTCCATTTCATTTAACAATCGCTGACCAGTAAGAGAGGGGTCACCTGGGCATTTGCTTCTTCCTCAGGTGAAGGTACAGTTGTGAAAGTGGTGAATTTGAGACTCTTATAAATTAATGTTTTTTTTTTACAGCCCTTAGTAGAATACAAAGAATGAGAAGACAGCTATCATTTTTTTTCATATTCTCAAGAGATTAAAATGGCAATTTATCTTGCACAGCTGTTTTTGTTACAGGGAATGGTCCTTTGGACTCATGCTACCCAAATGATTTCCTTATTGTTGTTCCTGTTCATTTTATCAGTTTAAAAAGGAAAATTTTCAATTGTTGTTGGCTTTCATAAATTCATTATTTTAGGACCCATTGAGAAGATGATTTGGGTGCAGGATTTAAAGGGAGCTGAGCACACATTATGAAATCAGAAGGAATTTGAGTATTTAAAAGCTGGCTATATTCTCCTGGCTGGGGGCCTAGACAAACATGTCAAAGGAGAGCCTGTAAGGCTCTCATCAATAAATGGCATGGGCACGTGTGAAGGTCATCCCTCAGGCTACGGCAGTATTGTCACTCTGTCCTTCATGAACTTTGGGTTCCTATGCAGCATCTCCAGGAAAGGAGAGAGAACCTTTTCTAGAATGCTTCCCTTGTCCATGAGAGTGAATGAAGTTGTTTTATCCCATGTGTGGTCATTATCGAAACATTTCTAGCCAAGTTCTGGCTGGATCTCTCCTCACAGTTTGAAGCTGTGATACTTGCATCCATATTCTGCAACAGCTTGTAAAATCGTTTTCTGACCAAATTAGAGTTTTCTATTGGGATTATGTTATTTCAGGTAATAAATATGGAACATGTAAAGTATCACCTGCTAATTGGCACAGAAAAGGATTTTGAAAAGATAGCTTTTTCCTTTCAAAAATATTGATAGATATGTTTAGTCATTAAATTTTTTTCCTAGTAGTGATAAGGAATATGTTGTGTAATAAGTATCATAAAAAACATATTTTTGAAGTTCTGGTTTGGTTTCCAGGTGACTTTTTATTGTTGGCAATATGAACAATCCATCTTAAGTCTTATAAACTCCATTAAAAATACTAACACTGCATGTCACCAAAACCAAACATAAAGGAGAAGACTGATAATTTGACCACATGAAAAACAAAACCAGAGTACAAAAACACATCCCATAAACAAAGATAAAGAAAAACTGGAAAGAGATATGCACAACATATAACCAGAGCATCACCTCCCTAATATGTAAAGAACTCTTACGAATTAGTAAGAGTGTGAACATCACAATACGAAGATAAAAATGGCAAAAAAAATCGTGAAAGAATATTAAAGCTCATGAATATCAAAAAACTACAAATTAAAACAGCAATAGATATTTTCTCTTAGAAATGAATGAACATTGAAAAGAGTGCTAATAGGAAAATAGAGGAACAACATTCTTATAAACTCCTGATAGTGATAAAAATTGGTCTAACATATTTTATTGGCAATTTAGCAAAACATCATACATATACATATGTATATCCCTTGTACTTAAAGTTAGGTATACCCCTTGGTTCAGGAATTCTGCTTCTGGAAATTTACTTTCAGGGAATACAGGGACAAACACAAATGTGTGAGTGAAGGTATTCATCCTAGCATTGTTTATAACAGAAACTGAAATCAATCTAATTTGACTTAGTCTGATTTTGACATCAGTTTAAATGACTGCTAATAGTGGCTCACTCAAAAACTAATAGCATGACACCACAGATTACCTACAGGCTTTAAAAGTCATGATGTAGGGGTACCTGAGTGGCTCAGTCGGTGAAGCATCCGACTCTCGGTTTCGGCTCAGGTCATGATTTCATGGTTTCATGAGTTTGAGCCCAGCATCCGACTCTGGACTGACAGTACAGAGCCTGCCTGGATCTCTCTCTCTCTGCCCCTCCCCTGCTCATGCTGTCTCTGTTTCTCTCAATGTAAATAAAAAAAACTTTAGAAAGAAAGCCATGAAGTAGGGGTGCCTGGGTGGTTCAGTCAGTTAAGCGGCTGACCCCGGCTTGGTTCATGATCTCACAGTTTGTGAGTTCAAGTCCTGTGTTGGGCTCTGTGCTGACAACTCAGAGCCTGGAGCCTGCTTTGGATTCTGTGTCTCTCTCAGCACCTCCCTGGTTGTACTCTATTTCTCTCTCAAAAATAAATAAACATTAATTTTTTTTTTAATTTCTAGGAGAGAGAGAGAGAGACAGCGTGAGCAGGGGAGGGTCAGAGAGAGAGGGAGTCACAGACTGAAACAGGCTCCAGGCTCTGAGCTAGCAGTCAGCACAGAGCCCGACGCGGGGCCCGAACCCACGAACCTCGAGATCATGACCTAAGCGAAAGTCAGACGCTTAACCGACTAAGCCACCCAGGCGTCCCATTAAAAAAATTTTTAAGTGATGTTGTAAATCTGTGTTTATTAATGTGAGAAAGTATATCCTGTGTGGTGTTAAATGGAAAAAATGGAGTTTAAGAAACTAAGTATTTATGCTCCCACTTTTCCAAAAAATAATAAAACTCTATATTTGTACATATAGAATATGGGCAAATAGAGAAAAGTTTTAAAGGATATAAACAAAAAGTAATAACAACCATTAATCTTTGATTATTACTGAGTTACTAATTAAAAAAGGAAAAAGGTAATGGATTCGTTGTTATTTTGGGTAAAACACTCCAAATGTGCTTCTGTTCATAATCACAGATAGTTTTTTTCTTTTTAAATTTTTTTAATTAGTTATTTTTTTATTTTTGAGAGAGGGAGAAACAGCACGAGTTGGGTAGCGGCAGAGAGAGAGCCTGACACAGAGTCTAAAGCAGGCTCCAGGCTCCGGAACTGTCAGCGCCAAGCCCGATGCAGGGCTCAAACCTATCAGCCAATGAGATCATGACCTGAGCGAAGTTGGCCTCTTAATCGACTGTGCTACACAGGTGCCCCACGAAATCATTTTTTGAAGATGGCATACCCACATCCACTTCTTAAGCTCACTCCAAGGACATGGTCAAAGCCAGGCTACAAAAGTATGGTTAATCAGTGAGACAAGCATAGATTTAAGTTTAGGACTTCCTGAAAAATGTTACTTTGGGTTTTAAAACAATACCAGTATCTGAGAATGAGAATACAACAAGCCTCTGAAAACAAGGCAAGGCATGAGGAGTGTAGGTGAACCAGTTAGGAGAGATCTTTTCCCCTGAAAGTGTGTTCTGCGCACTCCTTGAAGGCATTGAACGCACCCAGCATTGTTTTACAGACATTTCCCATCCACTGGCAAGATGCTACAGACTGGGAAATAGAACTCATTCATCACTCATTCCATCGCATAATGCGTTGAGCATGTACTATACACTGGGCACTCAGTCCCCAGGGATACAAAGTTCAAGGCAGACAAACCCTGCCCTCTGGGAGTCCATGGAGAAGGTGGCAAGCAGATTAAATAGGCAATTTCAGTGCAATTTAATAAGTGCTTCGTGAGGGCTGAGGGGTTTGTCCTAACTTGTTTAGCAGTGGTTAGGGAAAATTTCCTGGAGAGTGGATCCAAAGAGAGACCTGAGAGGTGAGCAGCAGTTAGCAGGGGCTGCAGGAGGAGACTTGTAGAAGAAAGTTATCCAGGCGTACGGACCACTCAGTGCAGGGGCCTCGAGGTGAGGGCATGGTGGGCAGGGTGCAGCTTTGAGGGTGGAAAGGAAGCACGTGAGCCAGGCTGGTTGATGAAGGGGGGCTGCACTTGGCATCCGTGAGAGCTGAAATAAATAACAGGCAAACAAATACAAAACAAAGTCATGCCCAGGCCCCCCTCCCAGTCTAATTTAATTGGCCTGTGTGTGGTGGGGGGCGGGCTTTGAACCGCGCCTCACCCCCCTACACCCCACCGCCACCTGCCAGTCTGATTCCCCGCGAATGGCAGCCTTCCCTTTATTTAACACTCCCCGGGAAGTTACAGCACCTCAGCCAGGATGGGAAACGTGAGGAAGGTGTGACAGGCCTGGCAAAGCAGGCCTAGAAGTTTGACTTTGCCTTCAGGGCCAGGGAGTGTCTTGTTGAATAAATGTACATGCCACAAGCCACCATTAATAATAACATTTAAAGAGACATCAGCGTATTTGCCAAAGTTCTGCGATTTTTATGGGAACCACCTGGTTTGGTGGTTTTGTGTGAAGGGGTGGGGTCTAAGAAAACAAAAATAGATACGGTATAGAATGGGTTATAAATCCATACTTTGGGACATTCAGAAGATACATTTCTGAATAGGCGAATGCAAATTGAAAACTTGTAAAGCAAATCAGGTTGCTATTAAAAGAATCAGTGAAGTAAAACCTCCTGAAATGTTAACAATAACTCCTAATTTATTTGTTCTGCATTATTTGGATTTGCAATGCAGTACTGAGTTTTTAAAAGACGGTACATATATGGAACATTTGCATAGTAATGTAAACAAGAAAGTGGGTTTTACTTCATCAGAGGAGAACAAGTCAGGGCATTTGGGAACATACAAGATTCATTTTCTGACTCAAGTCTGAAGTTTAAGGATATGATTTTGAGAAACTAACCAATCAGGTACCTCATTTGCTCCTCGATAAATGGGACTAACACGGCAACCTTACCAGTTTGTAGTAAGGGAAGCGGAAAGCCGGCAAGCCACCAAGCAGAGTGCATGGGGTGCAGTAGTTGTGTAACACATGGTAACTATTATCAAACTGCTTTCAGAAAGAGTTTTAGGGGTTTTAAAAATCCTTCTTGGAATTTGAATTCCCTCAGCCTTTCCTAGATTCTGTTTCCAAAGCAGATTTTAGGGTGAAACTTGTTGGTTGTTGTTAGATGTTTCTTACTCACCTATTAACGTCCTGGTATCTCACCACAGTTGGGCAGACTAATTCAGTGGTACTCACACAGGACGAAATGCTTTTGGTAGGCAAGCGCCAAAATTCAGGAAGCCTTTTCCATAATTCCAGCGGTTTATTGGGGATGCATTTTAGAGCACACGCCTGTGAACTCCCTGGGAGACGACAGAATCCCTGTGCTGGGGGGTCACATGGAGCTCTGGAGCTTTTCTGAAGCTTTTCTGTGGTTAGGGCGGATGGCAAGCAGTACCTGCTTTGAAATTTTTCCAAGCCAAAATGATTTTTGCTGTGCCGTACATCATGGGACCCCGGGGATTGAGCGGCGCATTCCTCATGTACCGGGACTGACCCCAAGCTGCCAGGGGAGAATGGTCCTGGCTGGTCTCGGGGTAAGATGTCTGCAACCCACCCCCATGTGGTGAGGTGGTTGGAGGTGCCGCCAGGTTTCCTAATAGAAGCCTGGCTGTGCCGTTTCCACCCTTAATCTCTCTAATCGAGCATAAGCTCTGGGGACCTCTTAAAGAGGAATATTTTAAACTTTCTGCAATCCAGTTTAAGACCTGCCAACAGTTTTCCATGGCATTTTAGAGTAAAATCTTCAGGCTTTGTGTAGGGTAAGCAGACATCCCTGTTGGCCTGGGACAGTCTCAAGTCTGTACCTGTTGTTCCCATGTTCTGTATAATTAAAGCATCTTCTTTCACTCTCGAGTGTATTCTGGCTTAGACGCCTACTATGTAATTGCCCAAACTAGCAGGCACTATGTAAGCTGGCCCCTGCCAACCTCCTGAACGCATCGCTTACTTTTGCTTTGTTCACTTGGTGCCAGCCATTCTGGCCTTCTTTTCCTTCTTTGAAGTTGTCTGGCTTGTTATTAATTCAAGGCATTTGTCCTATTCAGCCCCAGATCGTTGCATGGATTGCAACTTCTGGTCATTCCAGTCCTAACTCAAGCATCACCTCCTCAAAGATACCTTTACCGATCACCCTGGTCTTAAGTGGGCTGCACCCCTACTCCACACACTATTACTTCACTGAGGTTCGCTTGCTTTATATCAATATCTGAAATTATTCCCTTTGTCCTTCTTCCTCCTCTAGAATATGAATTCCATGAGGACAGGACTCTCGTCTTCCATGTTTGCTGTTAACACCCCCACTCCTTGAACAGAGCCTGCCATATAGAAGGTGGCCAGTGAATATTTGCAGATGTGAATGAATGCACAAGTTTTGCTTTTCTCAAAAAGAGAGGGGGAGAGAAATTGTTAAAATGGAGCACTGTTTAGACACCCAATTCATTCACTTAAAAGAAAAACAGCTTTATTGTGATTTAATTCACATACCATACATTTCCTCACCACGATTGACTTTAGAACATTTCATTGACAAAAAATGAACCCTGCACCACTTAACCATCACCCTGAGCCACCCATATCCCAGGCAACCACCCATCTACTTTCTACCTTTATAGATTTGCCTCTTCTGGACATATGCTTGGAATCAGGCAATATATGGTCCTTTGTGAATGTCTTCTTTTACTTAGCATGATGTTTTCAAGGTTCATCCATGTTGTCTCATGTCATTCACTTCCTCAGATTTCCAAATTCTGTCCCAAGATTAAGTTAGGCCACCAAGAAGCTAGGCACTAGGTGGGTTGGTAGCACATCTTGGAGGTTTTTAACCATGGCCACAAATCAGAATTATCCCCACTCCTGCCAGGGCACTTTTAGAAAACCCAGAGTATCTGACTCTTCTCTATAGTCTATGCAGTGCAGCCTGAGTTGAGAACTGTTGGTTTAGCTAATTACCTTCATTAGGTTGTTAGTTAATGTTACTCATTTGGCTTTTATTTACTATTGCAAGTAAAGGTCATATGAAATTTGCTGCTGAAAGTATTGTCCCCTAAGGGGACATACAGGCTCTTGGGGATTCAGATCTTGCCATTTTACAAGTATGGTGCTTCCTGCAGAAGGATGAAGAACATAGAGCTGGGAGCCCTGACATGCCTTTGATTGTACCTCAAGTTTTTCCCTTTGTGATGTTAGGCAAATTTGTTTAACTGCTTAGTACCTCAGTTTCCTAATCTGGAAAATGATCCATCTCCTAGGAAGCATTAAAAGAAATGGTGTTTGAAAAGTATGCCAAAAACTACAAAATGCTTCAAAATGTAATCTGTCCCTATTGTTGTGAAAAGGTAGAATTATGAAATCTTAGATTTATTAAATAGGATGAAATAGAAGAAGGCGTAGGCTGAACATTGAGAGGACTGATTCTGGTAGACCACAGGCTGAGCAATACCCTCACTATGCTGACTTCTCTTCCCTCTTCTGCATGATTGGACCGGGTGGTAACTGAAGAAACTTCAAATGAAAAAACTCTACCAATTAGTATACCAACTCTGACCCATTCTTATAATACCTCTGATACCTCTAGGTATTCCTCTAATACCTCAAAGGACTTCCAGTGGCTTGGGCTGACTCTTCCTTGACATTCTTTTGAACATATTCACAACTATTTCAATTTAGTTATTACTCAGATCCAACTCTTGTGAAATCGATCTCCCCACGAGACACTTTATTATTGTGAAAACTTTCTACACATACAGAAAAGTTACAGAGGGTAGTAAAACGAACAAAATTTCTACCTAAAAATATACCATATTCCTTTCTTCTTTCTCTGAACTATTTTAAAGAATGTGATGGATATGTCACTTTAAATATTCTGGAATGCACACATGGAGTCATAATGACATTTTATTACATAACCACAAAAGCATTATCATACCTAATGAATTCTCGAATATCATTGAACATCCAGGCCATTTTCCGGTTTTTACTATCTTCTTAAAATTTCTCCTAAGTGACTTTGTTCAAACCAGAACGTTTTGTACTATATGCATTTACAGTGTCCGTTAATCAAGACCTCCCCCTGCCCCAAGCTTCCTTAATTCTCTTTAACATGAACATGATGAAGAGACTTGACTAGCTTTCCTGTAGGACATTTTACTTTCCAGATTTGTTTGATCTTTGTGGTGTCATTTAACTTTTTCCTCTATCCTCTGCATTTCCTATGTACTGGGAGTTAGATCTCAAGGTTGATTAGATTCAGGTTAAACAATTTTGGCAAGAATGCTTTGTGACAGTGTTTTATTTGCATCCCATCGGGAAGCAGTAGCCCACCTGAGCTGCTGAGGACCCCAGATGCTCACTGCAATTCTCATTCATTGACATTGGTTATGACAACATTGGGGAAATAACAAACTAGAAAAAAACCAAACGGTTTGACTGGTTACTAATAATACAAATTGTATTAGTTTCTGTGAACTGTTTACTATCCTTTCCTAATTAGGGAACAGCACTATTATGATTCTGTATTTTATTAAGTCATGTGCTGGGTTTATTTTATGATAAGTTCTGTTTACTTAGACCAGAAGACCCTACATAGGCATGCTTGATTTTATACTGTTGTGGTCTCCTCAATCAGTGTCATTATCTGCCTGCTGACCCCAAATCTAAAGGAACGCTGTAAAACATTTTCATTCATAAGAATACACTCACACGTGTGCATGCCCTCATGCTCCTGGGTCCTTGTGTCGTAAATACCAGTTGTAACAATAAAGACCGGGAGAATATTAGAGATGATGTATTAAACAAAAACAAAATTTAATTATTTATGTCATCAAAATTTCTCTCTTACACCATCTTTTCTTTGCCACAAATAAAACTGAATAACATAAGGATCTGTATATTTAGGATTTACTAAGGAATTAGTCTATTTGAAAGGGAAAATGAAGGCAGATGGGAAATCGTTGCATCTTTTGGTCCTACTCTTACTATTCAATATGGTTCCAGGAAGCCTTTCATCTGTTTTCTAATTGTTTCTTGCACCTGGGAGTGTTTTTTCCCTCCCCTGACATCTACTGTTCTTATAAAACCTGTAAGAAAAACCCAGACCTTTCCCCTGAGCCACCATCTTGATTTCCTTCCGTAGTGACATTAGCATTAGGCATTTCTCTGCTGCCTGATTCCCATGTTACTTTTTTATTTTCCGGAGTTCTTTTCCTTAATCATCAGAAATTTGTAGTATTATATATTTTTACATCAAGCAATCTTGGTGCTTATGCAATTTATACATATTTTTGCAGGCTCCTCACCTCCCTCTTTTATTCATCACTTTCTTCCTTCCTCCTCTTCCCTTCCTTCCTTCTTTCTTCTCCCTGCTGCTTCGTATTCACGTCTTCCTTCCTGTACCTTTAATTTACTTGCAATTGAAATGGGAGAATAAATTTTATTATTTGCTCTGTATTTTTAAATCTAATTGCTTTGATGTGGAGAAGATACGAATATGGGGGGGGGGAGAACAGCCTTTTCTTCAGTTTCCAGACCCCCCAGGGGATTTATATATTATGAGGAAAATGGATACTAACCTGTCAATTCTGCGTGCTTCCGGAAAGTGTTTGAGGAGTTCAAGTAGCTACCGCTTTACCTCATCTGTCCTTTTGGTCCCCTACACAGATTTTATGACTTTTCAAATTTTGGTATTTCAGTCGACTTTTCTAGTTTTTGTTACATCATCTTTGAAAAATTCTTACAAGATGAATACATTTGCAGTCAGCCCTGCATACAGAACTTGTCATTTGTGAAATTGTGTTAGTAAATGATCCTGGGTAATTAGCACAGAAGGCAGTCAAAAAAAAAAAGAAAAAAAGAAGAAGAAGAAGAAGAAGAAGAAGAAGAAGAAGAAGAAGAAGAAGAAGAGGAAGAAGAGGAAGAAGAAGAAGAAGAAGAAATACTCCATTTAAGTTACTAAATCATTAAGCCTGGGATTTTTGTCACGTCACTGAGTCCAGGACTTTTTTTTTGTAAAAATAAGCCAACTTTGAAGTATATAAGCTTCTAGACTTTTCTCCTACAGTTTTTAGAAAGGTAGAGTTAATTTTTCACTGTTCCTTATCCCTCCTCCCTCTACCTCACCTGGGATGGGCGGATGGTTAACATGACTCTGTAAATTTACTGCCAATAAAAACTAACAAGAATATCTGCATTGAAATAGTTGTCTTGTGATATCGCTTCTTAAATATAATAAATGAAACAGATATGATGCATGGCTTATGCATACTCTTTGCATAGAGGTGAGCAAGAGATTTACCATTTGGTATAAGATATTTACATCCGTTCATCAAAATATGACTCCCTTTGTAGTCTTCTAAAGCCATGCCTATAATATACATTATTATGGTAATTTTAAAATGGAACAGAGAGTAGAAAAAGAACATGATAAATGCATATCATCTTACTCTTTATAGCTCTAGTAAATTTTGTACCTTAGGCTAGACTGCATACATTTTGAGTTTCTCATGCAACAATCATTTTGGAAATGCGTCAGTCAACAGGCTTCCTTTACTCATTATTATTTAGCCTAAAGATCTGAGCACTCTGTTTTTATTCTGTTATCAATTTATTTCCAAGAAACGTCCCTGCCTTTACCTCCTTGAATGAACATTTCCTTTCCTCTCATTTATAACGGGTGTAAAGCTAGACCCCTCTCCACTCTCATTTCATCCACTATTTCCAAGGGTCACACATTTCTTTTTTCCCCAGGATGCATTCATCTACAAATTAGAATAACAGATATCTCAGGAACAGCAGCTGAGCCTCTGAAAAAGTATTTTTCTCCCCTCTCTAAGCAAGGATAGAAACCATCTTTCAGGTTTCTTTTATTTTCTAAGCATGAAATCCTTTAGTCCAAATCCTGGAAAAAAATAACGGGGAAGACATTTGTTGAATTACACAAAGGGCGTGCGGTTTCGACCTCGGCAGGAAGGCAGGCGGCAGCATGGCTGTCCAAGCACTATCCTTCCCTGTAAAGGTGAAATGATTTAGAGGCCTAGAGAAACTTAATTTTTCTTGATCACCATGTGCAACCCGGAATTTTAATGGCAGGCATAATTAATTCTTCTGATGTTAATCATCAGGGCTGGGCTCCACAATTATCAGTCTGGTGCAGCTGGGGCATGGTGCAGACATGAAAAATTAGGAAAATGAATCAGTAATAGGGTGGCAGATTTAATCTGCATCATGAAAACAAAGTTAAAAAGAGGAAGATCGAGAGAATTTCAGCTGAAGCTTTTGTGCCAATGCGCAGTGACAGAACTGAAAAATGTTGCCGATGTCCAAAGTGATTGGTAATTACCAAGCCATTGAATTTTTTATTGTCAATTTATCATTGCGCCAGAGGTTAAATTTAACATCTTCTTCTAAAGCCATCACTCTAAGAAGGCTCACTGTGCATCACGTGGCTCAGAGTCAGTGAAAGGTTAATCAGGTATTTCTTTAGTTTGCATTTGTCTCCAAACTCCTTCCTCTTGGGCTGTGTAGGGCCACTGCCGAATATCTGCGGTGGGAAATTTTCCACTATTCCTTACCTATGACTTTCCAGTAAATATCCGATTGTATTACCCACACACTTCTCTCTCTCTATTGGTATTTACTGGAGCACGGTGGTGCAAGAAAAGAATTATTTTTCAAGTAAGAAAAATCCCATCATTTCAAGCCCTGGGGATACTTCATTAAGGTACTGCCGAGACAGGGGCACTCTCGTTCTTCATCTCCGTCTCTCTCTCCCTCTCTCTGTCTCTCTGGTTTTAAAGCTGTGCGGTCAGAGACGTTTTCGGAAGAAGTGATATGACCTCTTCCTCAAGCGAAATTAAAATTTTACAAACAACCTTATCCGATTCAGATTCTGTCTCTTTATCTCTTTTTTACACAGGATGTCCCTTCAAAAATAGTTGGAAAAAAACTTTGTTTAAAAGGAAGGGGAAATTTGCCCATGCAAATACTGAATACTTCAAATGACTGCTTCTTTAAAAGAGCTTTCTGAAATATTTGAACAGATTCAGTGCAAATATTGAGATTCCACCAGAAAAGTCTCTAATTACTGATTTTTAAAGAGTGACTTTACTTAATTCAGTTACTGCCCCCATCGTTAATATCACCTGTTTCATCTTTTTGTTCTTTGCTTGCCTGGGCCTCTTCTTCCATATATATTTTGAAATATAGAGCAGTCTCTTACTAAAGGAATGGTATATATTTTCTATAAATTAAAAATGGAAATAGCCTTTAGGGAGAATTGAAAAAAAATCAATGTATACATTAATTACTACAATTCATTACTCAAATAAAAATGGGCTCAGCCTTGCATTGGATAAAATTTTAAGGACTGAGGATGTTTGCAAAAGACAAAGCCTGCACTCCTGATCATGTTAATCTGCAGATCAAAGACTCTGAATCCATGCCTGGTGGAAACTCCTCAGGGGATAGGCGAGCTGGGCTCCATCCCGGCAGCGGGCAGTGAGTTATTACTGCTGAATACAAAAGCTGGTCATGTGACTGTCACCTACCAGCAGTGGGACAAGTCCTTCTCCTGGCTGGGCTTCCTGAGACCTTGCTTTTCTGAGCCCTTGCTTTTCTATAATTAAATCTGAACCATAAAAGCCATACCTGTCAAATGACCTCCAGCTGCCCTCATAAACAACACTGGGAATTTTGCTGGTAGCAACTCTTTGCTTTTGGAAAGAATATAGGAAAATACCCTTTTTAGCTTCCGAGAGACTTCTCTCCCCTACTCCACCTCCCCCACCCCCCATTCTCCCCACACCGGGCTTCCTCTCTCCTCTTGGAATTTAAGTAGGGGACTGGAAAATGCACAGCAAATAAAAAGTATAGTATAATTTATTGAAAAGATTCTGCTGTCTTCTCCTGAATTAGTAACCTGTCCTTTTAGGAAGAAGAGAGAGAAAGTGGAATGAAGGAATGTAATTTTTCTAACAGCATTTGGCTGCCTTTCTTTGATCATGTTTTATGGCTAGAGGATAAATTACCATGTGAAGGTTACTGTTTAAAACTTGAATATGTTTAGTATGATTTGAATCCTGCCATATTTTGCATAGCTGCCTTTTGCCTGAGCAAGTTTAATGCAAAGATCAGCAGCTCAGAACATAGCACATATTAGCCAGTTCTTTTCTGCTATTGGAATCCCCTTCTATTTTAATTGGATTCTTTCCAAAACTGCAACTAATTAAGAATCAATTCAAGACCATTAGCAAGTAGGACAAGCTAGCCAGTGTTGCATATTTCAAAAGAGTTAGTTTTAATGAGAGGCGTTACTGGATGAGGGAAAAAGAAACAGATTAAAGATAGTGTAGGGACCTTCTTCAGCTAAACCGAACGACTAATGGTACATAGAAAGATGCTGAACTTGTAGTCCTCTGTAATTGATCTACTTACTGTTCTTAAAGAAACTTTAAAAACATGAATGCAGGTATTTAGAGGTACATTAGGGGCTCAATAACGATTTATAAATGTTACAAATTGTTGGCTTCTGTAGTGGAGTGCTCCTTTTATAGGAGAAACATATGCTGTCTGCTTTTAGACCCCTTAACCTCAGCATCGCCAAGCCATTTTCTCTTCCCTGGGCTTTGTACTTGGTGCACATCTGCTTATCCAGACTGCAGTGCCGCAGATGGTGCTTTTTAATTTGTTAAAGGGTTAGCAGTGCCATATTTTTGACAGCTGTTCTTGGGTTCCTTTACCACAAAGAAAAACTTTGTTAGAACCTGGTGTTTAGGAAGAGAAATTTGATACTCGCATCCTCATTAGTCACTTCTACTCTTTCTTGGATCTTAGTATCCCATCCTTCTTTGTTATTACGAGTTACGTGCAGGCCGATGTTTCTCTCCAGAGGATGAAGGTGGAAAGTTAGTATACAGTTAACCTGCTTTGAACATTATAGTATGAATATATGTGTGGTTTCAATGGGGCAGCCGAATATTTAATCATTAGAAAGGATAGGCAATAAATCAAATGTCTGAACTTGGATGCATTATCTGATATGCTTGATTTCAGACTTAACCTTCCTCATGGACTTCTGTCGTGAGAAATTACCTGGACTAAGTTTCTTCATTTGAAGCAATCATAACCCAACCGCAGAGCTTTTATGATTGTAAGATAATAGCAATAAAAAAGAGATTGTTGGCTTCTAGCAGTGGACAAGGACAATAAAAATATATTACTCTATAGAAAAATAATTTTACTAAGTTTAGGTCTGATTACATGTTTGAGATGGTATAGAGTAGACACTGGAAAGGTAATTGCAATAATATCGAAGACTTATGAGTTTAAAGGATTCTTGAGAATGTGTAGGGCTAAGGAGAGTCATTCATGCTTATTGGGTAGGTTTTCTCTAGTTACAATTGGTATTGAAACAAAAGAGCAGCTAGCTACTTTGAATCTGATTAGTGTTATTTACAATTGCTCTTGCAATATGGGGAAACATTGTCTCCCTTCTACACTACAATCCAGTCACCTGGCCATCACCTTTGATTCCTCCCTCACATTTCCTTTTCACATGTTACCAATCATGAAGGCCAGTGGATTTTCCCTCCTTCATTTCTCAGTTCTGACCAATTTGCTCCCCCCCTCCCCGCCCTTTGCCTCTTAGTTTGGACTTCTATAATTTCTTAACTAGGAGGAGAACTAGATCTCACACCTCTGTGTCTCCAGCTCCAGTACAGCACACACAGTAGGTGCTCAAGAAAAATAAATTGCAGAATAACTTATCTCCTACTATCTATTAGGCCATTCGGTGAATAGATACAGCTGGAAATGGAACTCACAAAATCTGTGTGTTTATGGATTCAGGCTCATCCGAATGAACAGGCACCCAAGCAGTCTCTCTCAAAAGCTCGCTTGCCTGGGTGCTGTGTGAAATGTTTGTGTTTTGTTCTAATGCACAGCTGACCATCTGAGGCACACACAAAAGAAATCTGAAAGAATGAGACATTTTTCCAGCCTCTAAATTAAACATCTAAATGTTTTAAAGAGGTTGAAGGATGAAGTTGCCGTGAGTCAAAGATGTGTGATACATTATTGTAGTAATTGCTTCCAATTTGTTCATAGCTTCCTTGTACCCATGTCCCTGGGCAGTGCCTTCTTACACTGACTCTGAGTTTGATCATTTAACTTCCTTGGCCAGTAGTATACTAGCAAATATGAGACAGAGATGTGAAAATTGCGTGAACATTGAGGCTTGCCCTCTTTTGTTGTACATGGGCCCACTGCTACTGTCATTGTGTGAAGATTCTTGGCTAGCCTGATGGATGATGAGAGATATACGACTCAGGAGCCCTCATCACTCTAGACAATTGTAGATTGTCTTTTGTACTGGTGAGTGAGGCCATTCTAGACCATCCAGCTTCTAGCTGACCAGCCAACTGATCAGAGATGCAGATCAGCAGCAACACCCAGCAACAAAAGACTTGTGAGCAATAATAGGACTTTTGTGTGGAGGCAATCAAATTTTGGGTAAAGTATTATTCAGTAAAAGCCAACTGATTCCAAGGTGGCAATGATCTCCTCCACTCTGGCTAGCCACAGCAGTGTTTGGGAGACTAAATGTTTCACTGGAAGTTTCAATTTGAAAAACTCTAGACCTGACTGAGAAAAATTGTTAAAAAGCAATTGATTTACGGGGTGCCTGGGTGACTCAGTTGGTTGAATGTCTGATTTCGGCTCAGGTCATGAATTCACAGTTCATGGGTTCCAGCCCCTCATTGGGCTCTGTGCTGACAGCTTAGGATCTGGAACCTGCTTCGGATTCTCTCTCTCTCTCTCTTTTTCTCAAAAATAATAAAAACATTAAAAAATAAAAATAGAAAAGCAATTGATTCACAATGTAGGTATGTTTGACAATTTTTGGTCCTTAGGTGTAGCTCATTGACTTGCAGAGGAAAGTAGGAAAGAGGATGATAAGCAGTGGTGATGTGTGTGATGGTGGGAGTGAGGGTTGGACTCAGGAGCCCAAACTGGGTAAAGAGTAAGAAGCATGGTGCTTGGGTGGGGAGGACCTCAATTAGACCCACCTCTCAAACCTAATCCTCTAAAGCTTTGGTGTTTTTAAAGACTCTTTTCTGAAGGTCATGGGTGCATCTTGGTTTACAGGATCCTCTCTTACAAAAAATAGTTAATTTATTCTGACTAATGTTCTGAGGTCAAGAATACAGACATATCTGTTGTTTTTAGTCTCTGTCTTTTGGAATCTTGACACTGAAGTTTTATTCTATTCATTTGCTGAACAAATATTTACTTATTACCTATAGGTGCCAAGTAATGTGATTTGTGCTAGATATACAAACCCTTTTCTTCTCAAAGTGCTGTTAGTACAGAAGAGTTGACAGACAAGTGAACAGAGCAGGTATTTATAAAAGAGGTGGACAATATGATGAAGAACAGCCTGCTTGGAGGCACAGACGAGGTGAACCTCGCTCAGCCTGCTGATGAGAGCGGAGGGAAGACTGAGTTGCCAAGAACAGAGCTCAAAGCCTTCTCATGTTGTAGCAGGTTGGCTTAGCTGAGTCTTACCGTTGGTTTTATGAGGGGTTTATAGTGGGTGCAGATATTAACCTTGTTTAAAAAAAAGATGCACAATTAAGGAGAATGCCTAGAGAAAGTCCTTTGTTAACAAGATTTGTCATTTTGGAGGAGTTGTCCAGCTTTGGAACACTCTAAGTGTGTATCAATTTATGACACCTGGCACAGCCTCTCCCATTTAGAGAGGCTGAAAAATATTAGATATGTTTTCCCATCTTGTCAGCAGGGGGCAGGTACCTAGGGTTGGCCATCAGATGCATCCATGGAGGAACTGTGGCTTTAAAGACCCAGTGGGCCAGAGAATTCCCCCCACCCCACCCCCAGCTATGAGTATCTTTTGTGCTTTGGATCAACAGTGAGAGATCATGTTTGGAGGCTGACTTTGGACTGTGTTTCTGCTACGTGGCCTCCCTTTGTTCCTGCCTATTTTCCAAATCTGGATTTCTAGGTGCCCAGGCATTTCTAGGAGCTACCCAGTATCCTCCAATGATTTTTTTTTAAACAAGGCAGTTATTTCTACTAAGGATGCTGGTTGATATATGCCATTATTGTAGTTTTAAGTGAGGGTGGGGGTGGAGATAAAGTAGACTGGCTAATAGCACTGGTTGAAGTTCAGCTGCTGAGAACAAAATCTACTCCAGGAAGTTTTAGCAGGAAAGGATTTAATATAAGGAATTCATTGACTTATAATCATTGGGACAGTTGAAGAAATAGATTGAGTTTTATGAAACAACTCCCCCAGTTTTTATTTTTCATTATTTAGTGTCCATCTCTTCTACTAGAATGTAAGCCCCATGAAGACAGCAATCTTTGTTTTATTTGCTTATGTATTCCAAGTACCAAAACACTGTCTAGCACATTGTAGATAATCAATAATACTTCAGTAGTAGTAGTAATAATAATAATTATTATTATAGAATTATTATATAATTATATATTTATATATAATATAAAAACATATATAAAATATAAATATATAATTATATAATAATAATTATTATTATTATAGGTATAGGGGGAATTTTTAAAAAATGTTTTATTTATTTTTGAGAGAGACATAGAGATAGCGTGAGCAGGAGAGGGTCAGAGAGAGAGGGAGACACAGAATCTGAAGCAGGCTCCAGCACAGAGCCTGACGTGGGGCTCGAACCCATGGACCGTGAGATCATGACCTGAGCCGAAGTCGGGTGCTTAACTGACTGAGCCACGCAGGTGCCCCAGGATAGGGGGAATTTTTGAAAAAGAGAAACCAGAAAAAGTCTTTTAGCCCGTCTGCAAAGAAGCCATAAGTTATGGGTGACTTTTCTGAGTTGGGAGATGTTTGGTCATATGTTAGAGAACTTACAGGAATACAGCCACATTGGATATTACTGTCCACTGAAGGGAGATATTTATTTTCCCCAAAGGATGAATCAATACATCTACATTTTAGTGTGTATAATTTAGGCTGCCTCCCAGAGAGTGACATGATGTATACTCCTGGTTTGTATTACTTGAAAATGTTGATTATGGGTTTTATAGAGTAAATTTTGGAATTGTGGGCCTTGAGATAAGACTGGGTTGATTTAGAAATTTGGAAGACTGTGAACCAGGTAAGCCTCAGTCATAATACCAAAGTTAATCAATGATGATGAATTGCTTATAGATTGTGGGGAAGAATTTGACAGGATTTACAGGTGGAGAAAGCAGAGGACAGAGGGCATGACAATCTGGGCTTCACACACAATCCCAACTGAGGCCAATTTAAAAGACTTGACCTCTAAATTACTACTTCCATTTTGATTGTGTGGGGGGGGGAATAGAATATAAACTTTTTCTTGGTATATGTTATTATCTATTGTAATTTTGATTATCAAAGTTTTTGCAATATTGCACACAATTTTTGTTTTGTTAGTATCATAGTAAAGTGACTAGGTCCATGGGACCAGGAGAACCCAGGACTTCTGCATGTTGTATGTGCTCTAAACACATCACTGCCATTTTGGAAAGATTGATAAAATGAGAGCAAGGAGTTAGGGACACTATAAAGTATTAGCACTGAGCCAGTTATGTTCTTTGCTTTCTTCCTTCCTTCTTTCTCTCCCTTCCTCTCTTCTCTCTCTCTTTTCCTTTTAGTTCTGTCCTTTTTCTATATTTAAGAAATAGTCATGTATGAGAGTATATCAAGAAATCTCAAAACCCAATTAAATTCATGAAAAAACTTCCATTAAAAGAACATTAAGAAATTTACTCTAATTAAATAGAAGCCAGGGGACCTGGAACAAATTTGACACTTCTATTGTTGTTTTAAAGTTTATTTGTTTTGATGCACGGAGCCCAACATGGGACTCAGACTCATGAAATGTGAGATCATGACCTAAGCCAAAATCAAGAGTTGAACACAACTAACTGAGCCACCTAGGTGACCTGTTGTTATTGTTTTTTAATTGGAGTATTGTTTCCATATAATATTATATTAGCTTTGGGGTACAACCTAGTGATTTGACATTAATATATATTACTAAATGATTGCCAGATAAGTCTACTTACCATCTATTACCATACAAAGTTATTAGAATATTTAGAATATTAACATATTTACAATATCATTTTTTATTTTGAGAAAGAGAGAGAGAGAGAGAGAGAAAGTCCCAAGTAGGCTCCATGAGCTGTCAGCACTCGGGGCTTGACCCCACAAACCATGGGATCATGACCTGAGCCAAAATCAAGAGTTGGAGGCCCAGCCGACTGAGCCACCCAGGCACCTCACAAAGTTATTACAATATTATTTCCCTATTCTGTACTTTACATCCTGTGATTTACTTTGTTTATTTTATAACTGGAAGATTATACCTCTTAATCCCCTTCACCTATTTTGCCCACCCCCTGCCCCCAACTCACCACTTTGCTCTTTGTCTCAGCCAATCTGTTTCTGTTTGTTTTGTTTGTTCATTTGTTTGTTGTTGTTGTTTTATAGATTCCACATATAAGTGAAATTATATGGTATTTTTTTCCTCTGATTTATTTAACTTAGCAAAATACCATCTAGGTCTATCTGCGTTGCCGCAAAAGGCAAAATTTCATTCTTTTTTTTATTGCTGAGTAGGATTCCATTCTCTATATCCATATCCATATCTATATCTATATCTATCCATCTATCTCACATCATTATCCATTAGTCTATGGACTGGTCTAACACTGGTGGACACTTTGTTTACTTGTATATCTTGGCTATTGTAAATAATGTAGTAAACATAGGGGTACATATGCCTTTCCAAATTAGTGCCTTTGTTATCTTCAGATAAGTACCCAGAAGTGGAATTATTGCATCATATGGTATTTGTATTTTTAATTTCTTGAGGAACCTCCATACTCTTTTCCACAGTGGTTACACCTGTGTATGTCCCAACCAAGAGTACATGAGAGTTCCTTTTTCCTCATCCTCGCCAACACTTGTTATTTCCTGCCTTTTTTTTTTTTTAAATGTTTTATTTATTTCTAGGAGAGAGAGAGAGAGACAGCATGAGCAGGGGAGGGTCAGAGAGAGAGGGAGTCACAGACTCTGAAACAGGCTCCAGGCTCTGAGCTGGCAGTCAGCACAGAGCCCGACGCGGGGCTCAAACCCATGAACTGCGAGATCATGACCTAAGCGAAAGTCGGACATTTAACTGACTAAGCCATCCGGGAGCCCCTATTTCTTGCCTTTTAGATTTTGGTCATTCAACAGATGTGAGGTGATACCTCATTGTCATTTTGATTCCCATTTCCCTGATGATGAGTGATGTTGAGCATCTTTTCAGGTATCTGTTAGTCATGTGTGAATATTAAGTGAAGCAAAATGCCTCTAAGCCCTCCTTGTTTTCACAGAAGAACACTGCTGAAACAAACACTGGAGCTTAAATAGGTATAGAAATTAACCATATAATTAATTGCGTCCAAACTGGCAAGTTGTTTATCTACAATGCAGTTTTAGTTTAACAGTGGACTATTTTTACCTGTCAGTAATGCAGGCTTGAAAGATGAATTATCTTCTGTATGCAAAATACTGTGACTAGCTAGCTGATGGGGAGCTGCTGGCCAACTGAGCCCTCTCAGTTCATTGGGCTTCTGATCAAGTAAGGGGACCTCCTCCTCCTAGGAACCAAATCACTTAATGCTAATAGAACAAAACATGTATGCACACTTGCAAAAACCTTGTTAATTAGAACTACAATAGACACCAGAGTGTACAGAGAGGAACCCTGGGTTCCAATTCAGATCCATCATATCCAACAAAGTTATTTTCAAGTTTGTAGATTGTTCACCATTTCACTCTCTTGACATTTCACTGTTTTTTTAGGTAGATGGAAATTACTGTATGTTTTATGGACTGTTGACAGTTCTTGTAAAAACGTTTTCCCCTGAGGGGAATTTTAAAATTTGTTGGTAAATGTGGTATTTGGGTGTTATCAATGATCTATCAAATCCTAACCTCAGGATCCTCTCCAAGAAGTCTCCTTTCATTATTTGAGAGAGAAATTTCTACTTGACTGTGTATCTTCCTTAGTTTCCTTTTCACATATATCATATTAAGTACTCAGGAACACTACTTCTTTTATGTTTTATTTATTTGCACATTGATGTATTTCAAATACACAAGAGCATTGAGCTTGAGATATTGTGTGCATCAATACTTAATTAAATCAAAGAAGACTTTCAGTGCACCTGGGGAGATTATTCTCAGAGGAACATTTTGTCTGCACTCACTCATGAGAATCCACTCTCTACAGGACATCATTCAGCAAAGAATATTTTACTTAAGGTTTTGTTCTTTCTTCTCCTTTTTTATTAAAAATTTTTTTTCTTTTTTTTTTTGATCTCCTATTTTATTTTATTTTTATTTATTTATTTATTTATTTTTACAAATAGTTTATTGTCAAATTAGTTTCCACATAACACTCAGTGCTCATCCCCAAAGTGCCCTCCTCCATGCCCCTCCCCCCTCCCCCCCACATCCATCACTCCTCAGTTTTTGTCAGCATTCAAGAGTCTCTCCTGGTTTGCCTCTCTCCCTTTCCCC